>NC_091222.1:29164037-29316537 GCF_040958095.1 Procambarus clarkii
AGAAACTGACTCCATTATAGATTATTTCATTATATCTGTGTCTAGCTTCAGACACAGGCCAGTCACAGTTAAGCCTTGAGGACCTGAGTGCAATCAAGGATGACAAGGAGTCACTTACAATTAACGTGTCAACTTTGGATTCATATACTCGTTCGAGCGCAAGTATTAGGCCACACAATTCTCTTTGAAGAATGGAGGTCCGGTTATTTATATGCACTCCACACTGACAGGAGGCATCTCTCTCTGTCACAACAACTGCACTTCCAGCTGCATCATACCACTCATGCAAGAAGCCATCAGTGGAAATAATTTCCAAGAGGGACCGCTCTTTGGCCATCAATTTAGCTTAAGGCAAATTTGCTCCTTTGCTTCTTTTCGAACCATGGGTTGTTCTTTAATCAGCTTCTTGGATGGGAAAGGGAGATAGTAAGTTGGAAAGGGGTGACCTCCCACGGGCCAGGAAAGTGTCGCTGTTGTCTCATGTATTCTGAGCACAGTGGCAGTTTTCGTAATTCACTTAGAGGGATGCGGACCTTGAAGACAGAAGGCCTGGAGGGCTTCAGTGAAGGGGGTTGGGGTGGGTTGGCTTAAGTGTTTTGATACCAACTAAAACACTGATTTCAAATGATACGATCACTTACACACGGGATACTTAGTTCTTCCCTAGCCGGTCGACCGAGCGGACAGCACGCTCGACACGTGATCCTGTGGTCCCGGGTTTGAACCCGGGCGCCGGCGAGAAACAATGGGCAGAGTTTCTTTCACCCTATGCCCCTGTTACCTAGCAGTAAATAGGTACCTGGGTGTTAGTCAGCTGTCACGGGCTGCTTCCTGGGGGTGGAGGCCTGGTCGAGGACCGGGCCGCGGGGACATTAAGGCCCCGAAATCATCTCAAGATAACCTCAAGATAACTTCCCACATGTTTGGTGATGGAGTTGTACGGCAGCATCCAAGGATAAGCTTCATAACTTAAGTTTTGTACCTTTTCCAGCCGGTCAAGCATTCTCTCCGGCACTACAGCATCTGCTAACGACCTCATATACATATATAGGTTATCTTGAGATGATTTCGGGGCTTTAGTGTCCCTGCGGCCCGGTCCTCGACCAGGCCTCCACCCCCAGGAAGCAGCCCGTGACAGCTGACTAACACCCAGATACCTATTTTACTGCTAGGTAACAGGGGCATAGGGTGAAAGAAACTCTACCCAATGTTTCTCGCCGGCGCCTGGGATCGAACCCAGGATCACAGGATCACAAGTCCAGCGTGCTGTCCGCTCGGCCGACCGGCTCCCTATATGATACAATTTGTTTTAATTCTCACATTTGCACCATAGCTGGGTTGATAGCCTCTTGTAACCTTGAGAGCGCTGAGAACTTCTCTACATTGACGTCCCAGTCTGGCTACACCCTTGCCAGACTGGGACCTTAAGACCAAGGTCTTTGAATCTGGTTACATAGCCTTCTATGTATTCTATACATTGCTATTCTATGCATAGCTCAGCCTTCAATGGTGTTGCAGGTTTTATGCTCGCTCTCAGCCTCACCGAGCTAAGACCAGTTTACCCTTACTGGTTCCTCCTTTCCTTCAACGTAATTCATTCTTTTGTAACACTGTAAAAGTGTTTGGGTTAGGTTATTTAAAATATATATAGAGTACATGAGTCACAGACAAGGATCTGAGAGGCGCCAGTTGTCTGCCTGAGATCTCACACCTCAAAGCGTTAATGACCTCAAGTGACCTGAGGTCAGATCATGAGAATTTCACCTTGCTTCCGCTAAGCTCTTAATTGTAGTCTGGTAGCCTTTAAACAAGCCGACGTTTAAGGAGTGGCTTGGTAGTGCCGGAGGCTATCTATTTGTGGGCGGAGTTAGCTACTAGGTTCCCCAATATAAACTCGGAGAGCTATCCAGCAAGAAGCATTAAGAGACAGAACAGCAGACGAGAGCAGAGACGACGTCCCTACCAGGGAGGCTGTCGGCCGGCAGGGGCGAGACAGTCTCTGTCAACTACAGACCCCCCCCCCCTCTCTATTCAACTTAGACTCAGTCCTCGGTGAGTGAACATTAAGGTGACTTGGTCGTGTTTTACAAGTGTTGTGTGATGATCAGGGGCAGTCAAGTTGTAGGGTTCTCGAATTCTTGGATGATGACTCACTTTGCATATTAAACTGGAACATTTTAATTGAATTGCTAAATTATGATACTTCATGGGAAATATAATTATGAATTTATTATTTAAATTGTGTTTAACTTTGTTCCCTAGAGATTTGAGTTGAGGTGAGAAAGCCTCTGTGGTTACTGGTTTCATGATATTAATGAGTACATGTTTGGAGTTGATACATGGTAATAACATCTTTTGAGAATATTTTGATACAGACAAGTTCCATTCCTTGTCTTGTATGTAATGATCATGAATGGATGGTGGCAGCATTTCGTCTTCTACTATCAACTCTTCTACTTCTACTATCTACTCTTCTACTTCTACCTATCTACACCTCTCCCTCCACCCCTCTCTAAACTCTCACTTTCAACTAATGACCCTCCTCGCTCCTCCCACCTCTCTCCCTCTCACCCCAAACCCTCACTAATTACTTCACTATTCATTTCTTTCCTTTCGTTTTCTCTTATACGTTTGTTTTAATGATTTCGTATTCTAGAGTTCTCTCTAGAGTTTCGGGTAGCTGATCCAGTTACGGCGCCTTGTAGTCTTAGCACCTAGGTAGTCAAATACCTAGGTTACAAGGTGTTGAACCAGAGAGGTTGCCTTAGGAACTCTGGAGGTGCTCTAGAATAGTTAGCTAACTGGGGACGGGATAACGGACTAGAGAGAGCTGTTTCCCCCGGCCTCGTTAGTTAACTGGGGGGTGGAATAATGGACAAGATAGAGCTATTTCCCCCACCCCCCGTTACAATGATGGCAGCGGTGTTGAACAATGTTGTAGGTAGTTGGTGTTCTTTTAACATTGTTCAGTCCCACGTGTCTTTTTGCCGCTCAGGCGCTATCAGGGAGATCTTGACAGGTGTTTATTATTCGCGAGTTAGCGAACTTTTTTTCAGGTTAGGAGATAGTGATTCTCTAGTGTTGTGGTTTAGTGATTTTGTGAGTTTTGTGGTGTTCAGGGAATGTTCACCAGAACTTGCGTGTGTAGTGATTAATGTTAGTGATAAGATTTGGCGATTTGGGAACCTAGCGGTGTTGGTAGTGCAGGTCAGCTGAGTGTGACAGGTGACCTCGCATGTCCCACGGGGACACCCAGCCACCGCTGGTCTCCAGGTCAGTGGGGAGTGGCAGGTGTAGTTTTTAAATAGTTTAAGTGTGGTTCTGCTCAGATTATTGCGATCGACTGTTTTACTCCATTTGAACGCAATAACCCGAGGTGTACTGGTATTGTACAGCATACTAGGGGGAGGCTTAGTATGTCAGTAGACTTCACGTTGGGGACGCTCGACGTTAGATAGTCTGGTCACAGGGGTGGCAACAGTTTGGAGTTGTTTACCGGCGGAGAAGCTAGGGAAACACTCTGGGTCACGTAGGTGGCTGTAGGTTAAGGGTGGGAGTAATGGTTAATTATGTACTTAAGATTAGGAACGGTACAGTTAAGTTTAGGCTAGTGTTTTGTCTATTAGTGTTGATTTTTTTTTGTGTGACAAGTTAAAAGTAGTGATGACCTTATTCTCTCTTCTCTAACTTTACTCTGTTACTGTTTTATGTTCCACCAAGTCCATATCATTCAGAGTTAATTGGATTATTAAAATTTAAGTGTAGTTGTTGCCAGGAGGAGAGCTTATAATTGGACTGTGTGAACCCTATACAAACTACAGGGTCACACAACAAGATGGAACACGGGTATTGTTGCCTTTCTGTTCACCCACAGGTGGGAGCCAGAGGAGAGGCGCGACGCATATACAGAAGAGAGAGACGGCTGCTGTGTACCACACTCAGGGGCGTTTATCACCACCTCGACGACCAGCCCACTACCTGGAGGTCATGGCTCCACCACCACCACCACCCCAGGGGACCCCAAGATGCAGCCCTCTCGGTCGGTCAACATTGGTCTACCCAGTGGACCCCAGGACGGACGGACCCCAGTGGACCCCAAGACTTACGGACCCCCAGTGGACCCCAGGTCGTTCTGCAGACGACCCCAGACGACCCAGTAAAGATGGAAGAGGAGCAACAACGACTCCAGTCTGTCCCACCAACATCGGTCTACCCAGGATGGACCCCAGGACGGACGGACCCCAATGGACCCCAGGTCGCTTGTCAAAGACCCATGGGAGGAGGAAGAGAGAAGAAAGAAGAGAGAAGAAAGAAGAGAGAAGAAAGAAGAGAGAAGAAAGAAGAGAGAAGAAGGAAGAGAGAAGAAAGAAGAAGAAAGAAGAAGAAGAAGATAAGACAAGCTGAGTGAGACACGATGCCTCGTGTCCCTTGCTGGTGTCAGCATCATTGCAAGACAGGATCGTTTGCCTTAACTGGCCGCCCCTCCTGCAAGCATGTTGCTCTGTTGAGTGATTCATCCTGTGTCGTGCGGACTTTATGTGGCTGTCAGAAGTAGCTCTCTGAAGGAGGCGTGCTGGAGCAACAGGGAGGAAGAAGAGTAGGATGGGATTTCTACTGTTGGCAACTATATGAAGGTCTCGAAACTTGTAGTCCCTATAGCTGTGAAGAACCCCAATATACGTCTCTCATGGTGACTGACGTAGGGCCAATTACAGATCAGCTGGGACAACCGAATTCCACGGTCCTGTGCGCAGTTCAAGTAGTAACGGCTTTCGGGTTGACCAAGGGTTGTTGTGCGTTAACGACGGAGAAGCGACGGAGGCAGTTGTGTTGAAGAAATGTGGTACAGGATTATCTACAAGACCAAGCAGTGACGTCGCCCAGCCAGAGACAATGGACGTCTGTCTATATATTTCATTTTTTAGAGTAGGATGTTGTATATTTGTTTAGCTAGGATGTATTTTTTTTTCGTTAATAAAGTTGTTGCACACAGCTAGCTTGCTTTAGCAGTGTTGCAAAAACTTTATTTCGGGGAGAAGGGGAGATGTAACACTGTAAAAGTGTTTGGGTTAGGTTATTTAAAATATATATAGAGTACATGAGTCACAGACAAGGATCTGAGAGGCGCCAGTTGTCTGCCTGAGATCTCACACCTCAAAGCGTTAATGACCTCAAGTGACCTGAGGTCAGATCATGAGAATTTCACCTTGCTTCCGCTAAGCTCTTAATTGTAGTCTGGTAGCCTTTAAACAAGCCGACGTTTAAGGAGTGGCTTGGTAGTGCCGGAGGCTATCTATTTGTGGGCGGAGTTAGCTACTAGGTTCCCCAATATAAACTCGGAGAGCTATCCAGCAAGAAGCATTAAGAGACAGAACAGCAGACGAGAGCAGAGACGACGTCCCTACCAGGGAGGCTGTCGGCCGGCAGGGGCGAGACAGTCTCTGTCAACTACAGACCCCCCCCCCCTCTCTATTCAACTTAGACTCAGTCCTCGGTGAGTGAACATTAAGGTGACTTGGTCGTGTTTTACAAGTGTTGTGTGATGATCAGGGGCAGTCAAGTTGTAGGGTTCTCGAATTCTTGGATGATGACTCACTTTGCATATTAAACTGGAACATTTTAATTGAATTGCTAAATTATGATACTTCATGGGAAATATAATTATGAATTTATTATTTAAATTGTGTTTAACTTTGTTCCCTAGAGATTTGAGTTGAGGTGAGAAAGCCTCTGTGGTTACTGGTTTCATGATATTAATGAGTACATGTTTGGAGTTGATACATGGTAATAACATCTTTTGAGAATATTTTGATACAGACAAGTTCCATTCCTTGTCTTGTATGTAATGATCATGAATGGATGGTGGCAGCATTTCGTCTTCTACTATCAACTCTTCTACTTCTACTATCTACTCTTCTACTTCTACCTATCTACACCTCTCCCTCCACCCCTCTCTAAACTCTCACTTTCAACTAATGACCCTCCTCGCTCCTCCCACCTCTCTCCCTCTCACCCCAAACCCTCACTAATTACTTCACTATTCATTTCTTTCCTTTCGTTTTCTCTTATACGTTTGTTTTAATGATTTCGTATTCTAGAGTTCTCTCTAGAGTTTCGGGTAGCTGATCCAGTTACGGCGCCTTGTAGTCTTAGCACCTAGGTAGTCAAATACCTAGGTTACAAGGTGTTGAACCAGAGAGGTTGCCTTAGGAACTCTGGAGGTGCTCTAGAATAGTTAGCTAACTGGGGACGGGATAACGGACTAGAGAGAGCTGTTTCCCCCGGCCTCGTTAGTTAACTGGGGGGTGGAATAATGGACAAGATAGAGCTATTTCCCCCACCCCCCGTTACACTTTAAACGTTGCATCAGGAAGTTCTTTGCTGCCGCCTTTACCAGCTTTGCTCTGCATGTATCGTCTCTCCCATTTAGAGTCGAAGACTGAAGTCTTCCACTACTAAACTTTCAGTCTATGACGATACTAATGGAGGCTATTATTCACATCTCTGCCTTCTGTTGGTTTTTGGAGGGTTGTAGATCTTGTGTGTGTGTGTGTGTGTGTGTGTGTGTGTGTGTGTGTGTGTGTGTGTGTGTGTGTGTGTGTGTGTGTGTGTGTGTGTGTGTGTGTGTGTGTGTGTGTGTGTGTGTGTGTGTGTGTGTGTGTGTGTGTGTGTGTGTGTGTGTGTGTGTGTGTGTGTGTGTGTGTGTGTGTGTGTGTGTGTGTGTGTGTGTGTGTGTGTGTGTGTGTGTGTGTGTGTGTGTGTGTGTGTGTGTGTGTGTGTGTGTGTGTGTGTGTGTGTGTGTGTGTGTGTGTGTGTGTGTGTGTGTGTGTGTGTGTGTGTGTGTGTGTGTGTGTGTGTGTGTGTGTGTGTGTGTGTGTGTGTGTGTGTGTGTGTGTGTGTGTGTGTGTGTGTGTGTGTGTGTGTGTGTGTGTGTGTGTGTGTGTGTGTGTGTGTGTGTGTGTGTGTGTGTGTGTGTGTGTGTGGTTTACAGACTCTCAACACCAGCGGATACTCTGCCATAGCGTGAAGCAAGAAACATTATATCCCGCAAGTTGAGAGCAAGACTGGAGGCAGCACCAACATGAGGTCAACACACCAGGACACCGCCAGCTGGTCACAGTCACAGGTGGTGATCAACACCGCCAGCTGGTCACAGGTGGTGATCAACACCGCCAGCTGATCACAGTCACAGGTGGTGATCAACACCGCCAGCTGGTCATAGGTGGTGATCAACACCGCCAGCTGGTCACAGGTGGTGATCAACACCGCCAGCTGGTCACAGGTGGTGATCAACACTCGCCAAACTTGCTCAGAATACGCCATGTTTTTATGTCTCAAGGTCTTCGCCCTACGGCGGAAGTTGAGTGCCTCTTCCTAGTCCTGGCCAAACCAGACATAAGATTCAGTACCAAGCCTGCGAATTACGGCCACAATCACACTCATCTTGTGCTCAACAAGATGAGTATGATTGTGTTCTTAACAATCCTGTCATAAGCGAATCATATTCAACTACCTCGAGTCTCAAAGTTTTTGGATTCTGTAGTGTATTTATATAAATTTTTGCAACCTGTGACTGGATTAAATTGACGCCCGAGTCTCCAAGACATTATACACGAGTTAACAGTGAGCCAATCCGGGAACAAATGATTACACCAATTCTCAACCATCTAACAAATTGACATTGTGAGTGGACGTTGCTCTCTCATTTCTCATCTCCCAAAATTACAAGAACACGCACCGCTGTTTAAACTTAAACACATCAACCCAATGAAAAACAAAAGTGCTCTTACGATGGCGTCCCACAGCGAGAGTTAATGTTTCAAAATACTGACACCAACAACACACTAAATCAAGCTTAGTCTTCGCGATGACACCTTGGAAGACTTGCCAAAATCTCCCTAGCAGCCAGATGGATGGGAGGCGGATGGGAAGGGAGACATAGCGCAGGAAGGAAGGGAAGGAGAAAAGAGAATATCAAGGAGCTGAAAATGGGACCGAAAGATCCCTAAGAAAATAGGAGCAAGATAGTATATAGTGAGCAAGAGCTTGCTACTCAACCCAGTGGCACGGTCAGACAGTCCAGTCCTGGGGTGAGATTCACGAAAGCACTTACGCAAACACTTACGAACGTGTACATCTTTTATCAATCTTTGGCGGTTATGTTTACAATTATTAAACAGTTAATGAGCTCCGAAGCACCAGGAGGCTGTTTATAACAATAACAACAGTTGATTGGCAAGTTTTCATGCTTGTAAACTGTTTAATAAATGTAACCAAAGCCGTCAATGATTGAGGGAAGATGTACACGTTCGTAAGTTCTTGCGTAAGTGCTTTTGTGAATCTGGCCCCTGGACGGCAGGGGAGCGGGTATGTCCCACACGGAAGAAGCCAAGATGGATTGGCCATAATTGGCAAAATGTGACGAGATCTTGGAGACAAGGGCCAGGGAGGATGACGGGGGAGTACGAACGAGGGGGACAAATCTGATGATGTTTGATGGAACTTTGTGAGCGACGTGGAGTGAATGTTATTGTGGTAATCCCTCTGATGTTGGCTGGAAGCGCTGGACAGATCACAATGATTTGACTCGCTACGAGATGAAGCGAGTCAGTACCGGCCAATCAGGCCAGGACTTGGAAGTTGAGGGAGACCACCATATTGGATCATATTCTCCCTTCCTCCAGCACTCTCCCACCTCTCACACCTGAACACAGCTCGGCACTATTGTCATTTATGTTATAAGCCACCGCTTTTAAGGGTTGATAGATGTTAATATATGATAGATGTTTCTATTCAACATAGACTGCATTTTTAACGTTGGTTCTCATAACGTAAAAAACACGACCTATTAGTTGAAATTGTTGAATCACCGAGTATTCACTCTAGTGTAAAGAGATTACATCGCTCAGAGACCATACGTAGAGCCAGCTGTATACTTATTACTAATAACGTGAGCCACACCCATCAATGTCTAACTTTCTTATGTATGTATTTATATATACAAGAATTCTTACATTCTTGTACAGCCACTAACACGCGTAGCGTTTCGGGCAAGTCCTTAATCCAAATATTCCCCGGAATACGACCCGCCAAATCGTTTAACAACCAGGTACCCATTCACTGCTGGGTGTACAGAAGCTATAGTTAACGATTGGCGTCCAGGTAATCCTCCCCAGCCAGGATATGAACCCAGGCCAAAGCGCCGGGCGAGTATTTTACCACTGCGCAACGGGAACATCAATGTTTTCGGGGGACTATTATCATGAGAATGTGCAGGCGATGAGTCACAATAACGTGGCTAAAGTATGTTGACCAGACCACACTAGAATGTGAAGGGACGACGACGTTTCGGTCCGTCCTGGACCATTCTCAAGTCGATTCTCAAGTTATCATGAGAATGTTTTAATGTATGTCTGAGTTACCAGTGTATATCTTCTGATTATTATTATAGATAAAACTGGAGCACTGAGGGGACTCGAACCGGCGATCAGGGTACTCCCAACCGCACACCTCCACACTCTGGAATCGGTGGCATCTCGCCAATCACACACCGAAAGTACGACGTTGGTACAACGTTCGAACAAGTTTTAACACTTCCTAACCAGTTATAACAACCAATATAGCAAGTTGTAACAACGTTCTAATACGTCATAAACACGTTAAACCAAGATGTAACAACTTTATTACAAGTTGTAACAAGCGGAAAATAGAGACAGTTTCGGTTTGTGTTTCCAGGGATCTGAGGATGAATAAGACAGACCATGTCATGGTACAGGGGTAAGGTGCGCGGCTGGGAGTTCTTTGGTCGCTGGTTCGAGTCACCTCAATTGCTTTTATCAGTGATATTAATCACCTTAGTGTGTCTTGTGAATTATTTTTGTTATTTTATTGTTATTAATGGTTTAATTTATTTATATTATCATTAGCGTATTTTTAATTTTCTTCTAAATTCACACCAGTTGGTGGCAACACTGTACACAGAGGTTCTACATGTATTTAATCTTTATTATATGTGAACACCAGATCATAGAGGCATAGGGGGTTCCGAACACACGTACCTGAGGGAGGAGATGGGTGTAGGTGGTTCGAACACACATACCTGAGGTATGAGCCAACTGTAGGATGTTCGAACACGTACCTGAGGTATGAGGCAGCTGTAGATGGTTCGGACACACGTACCTGAGGTATGAGGCAACTGTAAGAGGTTCGAACACGTACCTGAGGTATGAGGTAGCTGTAGATGGTTCGGACACACGTACCTGAGGTATGAGGCAACTGTAGGAGGTTCGAACACGTACCTGAGGTATGAGGCAGCTGTAGGTGGTTCGAACACGTACCTGAGGTATGAGGCAACTGTAGGTGGTTGGGACACACGTACCTGGGGGGAAGGAGAGACTGGTCAGAGGTACCACCTGGCAGACAACATTGACAGCAATACCTGGCCAGCAGCTGGTCAAATACGACTCGTCAGTGGCCTAGTGCAAGTCGAGGGTTTTTGCTGCCAAATGACCTCGAAGATAATATTAATCTTGTATATAAGCACTACAAAATATGAAGGTAGACTATATATTTGTCCGGAATTAACTCTACCATCTCCAGAGGAAATATACAAATATATGTGAGCATTAACAACGCCCAAACATATAAACATATGCATTTAGGGTGTAAATTACGGCAGGTTTTTATATATTACGTCAAGGAGAGGAAATGATCACTACACAAAAAATACAAATAACGCCAAATGCCACCAAGAGCGAGAAGGAGCGAGTCGTCCCAAAATGATTACACCGACCAAACTCCAGCCGCAAATCCCCAGCCAGACAAAAAGTGTGGAGGAGCCAGAGTCCGGGCTCCAGCCCTCAGCCCTGTCACAGCCCTTGGTAATAACACCTGGGCTGTATGTGGGCTTTACCTTCCCTCACTCACTCAACCACCCCACCTTTCTTGCTCTCACTCCCCTCTTACGGTATCGACACCGCTGCTGGAGTGGGGAGTGGCGATTTCGGCGCCAGCTATGGACCTGGGGCCAGATTCACGAAAGCACTTACGCAAGCACTTACGAACGTGTACATCTTTCCTCAATCTTTAACGGCTTTGGTTACATTTATTAAACAGTTTACAAGCATGAAAACTTCCCATTCAACTGTTGTTATTGTTATAAACAGCCTCCTGGTGCTTCGGAGCTCATTAACTGTTTAATAATTGGGAACAAAGCCGCCAAACATTGAGAAAAGATGTACACGTTCGTAAGTGCTTGCGTAAGTGCTTTCGTGAATCTGGCCCCTGCTCTCCAACCCCCAGGTGTTAGGTGAGACGTGGACAACGCCATCAGTTGGCGGTGGTGTCGCGTCGGTGAAAAGCCCCTGTTTCATACCTCAGTTTGGAGGTGAGGTCAATGATATGACCTCTGGTGGGTGACGTAACATTATCAACGCCATCTAGGTTGTGAAAGCAATTTCAATTTCAGTTCCCCGGTGGAAGGGTGTTATCCTAAGGTCACCCAGTATACTGTCTGTCTACCTAATGATGTTTATGAACAAATCCACAAGGGCCGTGCGAGGATTCGAACCTGCGTCCGAGAGCATCCCAGACGCTACCTTAGTCGACTGAGCTACGACATGGTAAAAGGATTTCGGCCCTTGTGGATTTGTTCATTTGATGCATCACGCAATTGTGATTTCTGTGTGTAATGACATTTATGTTCACAGAGGTGACGTAAGGAGGCGATTGCGCTGAGGAGGGCAGTTCACCTTGAGCAGTCCTGAACTCCTGACTTGGTCCTGTGAGAGGACCAAGTGGCCGCCGTCGGTAGTAGCAGTGTGATAGCTGCTGGATTTATGCAGTGTTGTATGGACCGACGTACCCAGGATTAGGCCAAGAGGGGTTACAAGATGAGAGTAGTGCATCTGTTGAGAAGTGCTGCTAGAGACTTCTGCCGTGGTGTTAGCTACCCCGGTATGTTATTATTTGAGACCCCTGCCAGAGTGTTGCTGAAGCCCTCTGCCAGTGTGGTTCTTGAGAGCAGCTGTAGGGTATTGGAACACTGTGACGATAAAGTGTGTGGCCTGGCCCATGTTGAAGGTGAACTCGTGGGTGATTACCATTATGCGTGCATGACGTGTACCTGGAGATAGTGGACTCGCTGGGATCTGATGAAGGCTGCAGATCTATAGTGTCTGACTCACCTGACTTCAAACCTTTGACATATATGCATTCTATTTTCTAGATATACTAGCAGGGGTACCCGGTGATGCCCGGGTCTGTGTATATGTCTCCCCCCCCCCTCTATTCCTCACCTCTCTCGCCATCTGTCAAATCGTTAGGTTAGAGATAGTGGGTGGTATGATTGCTGGTGGAGGCAGGTAGTTAATTGTGCATGGTAGCAAGTGCTGCTTGAGAACACACACAGATTTGACTCATACAGTAAGTATGATTGGTAGATTCTTACGGGTTTTGAGTGATTAGCGAATGACATTTTACAATAAGAAAAATTAATAATAGCCGGATCAATGGTAATGCAAAATTTCGCATGGGGAAAAGTTTGACAGTGTCATGTGACGCCTTTTTCTTTAATATCCATCAAGACCCAACCATATCCTGCTATAATATTTTCTACAGCCATTACCGGGGAAAATTTGGTTGAAACTAGCTCAAAACATCTTTCCTCCAGCCCTTGACAGACAATTTATAGATTAGCGACGTGGTTGCCACGTCGCCCAGAGTATTCCAAATCCACAATCGACTTGAGAATGGTCCAGGACGGACCGAAACGTCGTCGTCCCTTCACCTTCTAGTGTGTGGTCTGGTCAAAATCCCAAATCAGTCATGTTTTTCTGCATTCTTGGATGTCTGACGGTCTCTCACAAACTTCTTCATCATCTACAGGCGATGAGTCACAATAACGTGCCTAAAGTATGTTGACCAGACCACACACTAGAAGGTGAAGGGACGACGACGTTTCGGTCCGTCCTGGACCATTCTCAAGTCGATTCTTCATTCTTTCTACAAGTAGGAGTGTACAGGAGGGAGGGAGAGGGACCTGGGCACATGTGGGAGCAGCAAGAGGAAGGGTGTGTGTGTGCAGAGCGTCACATGGTAGCTTAGCGATGTAGGAACGAAAGGGCAGACTAGTTAGTAACAGCGTGGGGTACACGTGCTTTTAATGGCCAAGTTTTATGACTGAAGTACTGCTAATTTGGGCATAATTATTCAAAAATAAAGCTGATTTGGACCCTGAATGTTATAGCATTCTGGGTTGTCACCGTCTTATGTGGCACTATTTTCATTGATGCCAATCCCGACCCACTTATGTAGGGCATGTACCCAACAGCAATTCCCGTTATAGATTGGGTGAGGCTACCCCCAAGCGTCTGGCCTCTAACTTCAAACATACATTTAATTTATAGGTATAAATATACATACATGAATGTAATGTCTTCCCTCATTCCCACATACACGTTTGCGCACGTGCACAGTAAGGAATATTATAGCAAGGCTGCCCGACTTTATTAATTATTCCTCTATTAAATCTTAACCCAAACACACCTTGGAGTGTTTCCGACAGGTGAGTCCGTCACTCAGATCTCAGCTGCTTCCCATTCCTCTGTCTCCTCCTCCTCCTCCTCTTCCCTCTCCCCCTCCATCGAGGAAGACATGACAAATCTTCCTGTCTCACGAAAAGTCCGCACACTTTGTCACACAAAGATTACTAACCCCGCAAAACCATAGGCGCGAAGTACACACTGAAAATTTATTTTATTTAAAGTAAAGATAAAATGAGAATATTTCAGCGGCAGTGACAGCGAGGTATTGGCGAGGGTCCAGAGCAGCTGTGACGGAGCTTGTTGCACAGAGCCTCGGGGAACACTTTATCACCACCAAGATTTACTGTCACCCTCCTTGCAACACCACTTTGGTATACTATGGTTTAAAAATGTAGGTGTAATTATATATATATAGATTCATATAAGATAGGGGTACTACCACTGGTGTAGTTGTGGGGGCCCGAAGCCTCGGAGAAGCAAATAGGGAGCATTGAGAGAAAAATGTCTGTGTAATTATATATATATAGATATGACAGTGTCAGACCACGGAGGAAAATTGAAACAGGAATTTCCTTAAGTACTTTCGTATATTAATACATCTTCAGAAGGAGTCCACTCCTTCACTCCTTCTGAAGATGTATTAATATACGAAAGTACTTAAGGAAATTCCTGTTTCAATTTTCCTCCGTGGTCTGACACTGTCACATTTTTAATCACGTGTTTATTTTCGTGATACACACACACACACATATATATATATATATATATATATATATATATATATATATATATATATATATATATATATATATATATATATATATATATATATATATATATAATATAAGATAAGGGTACTACCACTGGTACAGTTGGGGGGACCCGAAGCCTCGGAGAAGCAAATAGGGAGCATTCAGAGAATGTGTAATTATATTTAATATCCAGTAGGATAGGCTTGAGGCGGCGATGGCTTACATTAGGGAGGAGGAGAGACGGAGGGCAGGAGTGAGTCATGGCGTCACCTGCAGCAACATTGACCTGTCATCTCTATCATTCCCCTCTAAGTTCTCCCTGAGTGTGTCATGCTTAATTGACACGGACGTTGTGGCTCTACACTGTCCCACGAGTACGGTCTCGTAATGCACAAGTTGGCACTGAACGTTTGAACTGCCGCCTCGCACACTTCTGGAATGTACTCACCTAGTTGTGTTTGCGGGGGTTGAGCTCTGGCTCTTTGGTCCCGCCTCTCAACCCTCAATCAACAGGTGTACAGATTCCTGAGCCTATCGGGCTCTGTAACGCTGTAAAAAGTGTTTGGCCCAGTTGCACCCAAAATACACAGAGATACATGAGTCACAGACAGGAACCCGAGAAGGCGCCAATGTGTATTTGTCTAGTTGTGTGCGTTGAGGGGTTGAGCTCTAGCTCTTAGGTCCCGCCTCTCAACTGTCAGTCAACAGGTGTACAGATTCCTGAGCCTATTAGGCTCTATCATATCTACATTTGAAACTGTGTATGGAGTCAGCCTCCACCACATCACTGCCTAATGCATTCCACCTGTTAACTACTCTGACACTGAAAATGAGCCACAGGGACGTTCTTTCTAACGTCCCTGTGGCTTATTTGGGTACTCAGTTTCCACCTGTGTCCCCTTGTTCGTGTACCACCCATACGTGTGTATGTTTATATACATGGTGGCCCAAAAGATACTATACCGTAAAACTATTATATTAGCAAAACACGGTAAAGTTACTTGGCCCTCCTTAAAGACAAATAGGTTGACCACTGTGGGTTTCCTCTTAAATACACGGTGTAGAGTATACGCTTTGTTCTTAAGACACCCTCCAGAGCAATTTATTTTATATTTTGTAAAGCCAGTGACACTATCAAGGATAGTGTCACAGTAGTGTTTAGATACTACTAATTTAGATACTCCTAATAGTGTTTAGGTACTCCTAATTAAGCACATGCGTACAGTATTGTAGGCCTAGAAAAAGATAGGTTTGGATATCTTTGTAGGCCCTATTAAAATAGTTCAAAGCGAACCGAGTTCAGTAATCCATATTTCGTACATTCTGTCCAAAGTTGTTATAGGTGAATATATCATTTATAAATGTGGAGCTCAAAATATTCCATTTTCATATCACTGACGGGTATCAGAACACAGTTTACCCCTCACGCTGGTTTACCCTGGTTCACATCACCTCCCAACCCGTTCTCGCACTTGCCTACAGTCAATATTGGCTTATTTAATATGTGCATATGTGACATACTAATTGATTGTGAATATTTTAATTTACCTTGAAAAGCTTCATAGAAAACACCGACCTCACCTAACCTTCTTAGTATGTTAAAATAAGCATCTTATTGCTTCTTATTTACAATTATTACCTATCAACGGTATAGGTTAAGTAATAATTGTAATTGAGAAGCAATAAGATGCTTATCTTAACATACTAAGAAGGTTAGGTGAGGTCGGTGTTTTCTATGAAGCTTCTCAAGGTAAATTAAAATATTCACAATCAATTAGTATGTCACATATGCACTTATTAAATAAGCCAATATTGACAGAAAGCAAGTGCGAGAACGGGTTGCACCTCCAGCCCTGGTTCACTGTGGTGCCCAGCTGCTCCAAAACCCCCCTTGCTCACGGCTCCACTACCCTCCCATCTCACCCCTCCCTACACCGCTGGTTCATCACGCCTCATTTGCATCATTTGCGTCAGGGGAACGGCAGCTTCCGCCACTCTAACATCCGCGAGAGGCCAATTATACCTAAGCAGAATGACCATTGACCTGTGGTGACCCCATTACAAGGGACTTAGAAGCCTTCGACACGATCATTTGTTTTCAGCATTCCAAATTGCAGTTGTATGGTTCCGTAATCGTCTTTTTTAACGAATATTTACAAATTTCCAGAGATGGATCACATATGTGCTATGTGCACCCTACAGCATATACATTTACGTACACACAAATGTATTACGGATATTCTACATTATACATACAGGAACAATGAAGTCCCCAGCAAGGTAATTCCTACATGGACAATGTACTATGAATACCCTACACATAAAGCATTTGCGCACATGAACAAGGTTATGGGATAACTTAGAAACTACGAATTGACGAGACTGGTTATACATACGAATACATTGGAGCATTACTCCCCTGGCCACCTCTGTAACTGGAGCATTACTCCCCTGGCCACCTCTGTAACTGGAGCATTACTCCCCTGGCCACCTCTGTAACTGTAGCATTACTCCCCTGGCCACCTCCGTCACCGGAGCATTACTCCCCTGGCCACCACCGTCACCGGAGCATTACTCCCCTGGCCACCACCGTCACCGGAGCATTACTCCCCTGGCCACCACCGTCACTGGAGCATTACTCCCCTGGCCACCTCCGTCACCGGAGCATTACTCCCCTGGCCACCTCCGTCACCGGAGCATTACTCCCCTGGCCACCTCCGTCACCGGAGCATTACTCCCCTGGCCACCTCCGTCACTGGAGCATTACTCCCCTGGCCACCTCCGCCACTGGAGCATGGCCACCATCATTAAGAGTGATGCTCACGCTCCAGTTCTGGGCTACACTAAACCTCACGTTTCCTGTTCACCATTAGCGAAATGATATAAATTACTACAATAAAAGTAATGCTATGATCGGCGGTTTTGGATGCAGAACAAGTGGGTAATTACTCGCTGGGGCGCGTCGGGGGAGGTTGAATTAGGTGGCGAGGTGGGCAGCAAATGACCCCATGTAGCAGTAAAATAGGTACCTGGGTGTTAGTCAGCTGTCACGGGCTGCTTCCTGGGGGTGGAGGCCTGGTCGAGGACCGGGCCGCGGGGACACTAAAGCCCCGAAATCCTCTCAAGATGTCATCTGTCCTAACTATCCGTGGCTGTGAAATTGATGAACAACGCGCGATTTTGACAATGTAAGTGCCACTATCCCGCTCTCTTCCTCGCCCATTGAGTCTCTTACAACGTGGGAACCTCTTGCCGCATCTAGATATTCCTCGCCAGCAAAAGACGCAGCAGCATATTTTCAATAACATGCCAGGCGTCATGTCACTTTTGCTGACGAAGGTGCTACCTTACCTTGAGGTTACCTTGAGGTGCTTCCGGGGCTTAGCGTCCCCGCGGCCCGATCGTCGACCAGGCCTCCTGGTTGCCGGACTGATCAACCTGGCTGTTGGACGCGGCTGTTCGCAGCCTGACGTATGAGTCACAGCCTGGTTGATCAGGTATCCTTTGGAGGTGCTTATCCAGTTCTCTCTTGAACAGTGTGAGAGGTCGGCCAGTTATGCCCCTTATGTGTAGTGGAAGCGTGTTGAACAGTCTCAGGCCTCTGATGTTGATAGTTCTCTCTTGAACACTGTGAGGGGTCGGCTAGTTATGCCCCTTATGTGTAGTGGAAGCGTGTTGAACAGTCTCTGATGTTGATAGTTCTCTCTTGAACACTGTGAGGGGTCGGCTAGTTATGCCCCTTATGTGTAGTGGAAGCGTGTTGAACAGTCTCGGGCCTCTGATGTTGATAGTTCTCTCTTGAACACTGTGAGGGGTCGGCCAGTTATGTCCCTTATGTGTAGTGGAAGCGTGTTGAACAGTCTCGGGCCTCTGATGTTGATAGTTCTCTCTTGAACACTGTGAGGGGTCGGCCAGTTATGCCCCTTATGTGTAGTGGAAGCGTGTTGAACAGTCTCGGGCCTCTGATGTTGATAGTTCTCCCTTGAACACTGTGAGGGGTCGGCCAGTTATGCCCCTTATGTGTAGTGGAAGCGTGTTGAACAGTCTCGGGCCTCTAATGTTGATAGTTCTCTCTTGAACACTGTGAGGGGTCGGCCAGTTATGCCCCTTATGTGTAGTGGAAGCGTGTTGAACAGTCTCGGGCCTCTGATGTTGATAGAGTTCTCTCTGAGTACCTGTTAGACCTCTGTTGCTATCTAGAATCCAATCTACAAGTTCAATTTCATGAAGTGTTTTCATAGGCGTTAAGCACAGTGTTGGCCAGTATTTTGTGCCATGTCCGTGCTGCTTGTGCCAGGAGACTCCAGTGGGGGAAGCCCGTGACCACAGCCATACTGGAGCCTCCAGCTACGGGAACCCCTCCATCCAGCTGACATAATTGGTGCCGTGCTCAGCGCTTAACCGGAGTGTCCCTCCCTAGTGATCTTTATCTTGGTGCAGTCGGGTAATTTATTGGTGAGGAGGTGCGTGATCGCTCTGGGTCTCCTCCCCCGGGAGGATGCCCGGTCGTAAAGTGTGACGTGAAGTTCATCATTAGAGTTTTCTTAATGTTTTGTCAACGTACGTCTTCCTGTTACTGTGCTGATTTACAGCTGTTTATAAGGCTTGATGACCGGATCACCTCCTTTAATACCGACCATCACCGCTTAGTTGCAGTGACCATTAGAAGGTATCCGGTGAGACAGTGACTTTGCGTCACGGCTCGGAGCTTCCTGACGGCAGTGTGACACTGAACAAGTCGGTCATTTGGTGCTGCCTCGTCCTCATCTCTGACCCGCCAAGAATCACCTCTCGTCATACGGTTTGTACAATAGTAAATATTTGTTCTTTTATCATTACGGCCACTTGTGAACAACGGATCTAATGTTCTGATCTTCAAGAACACGGCCGTGTGCAACGATGGTTCAGTACTATGGACGTGTTATTCTTAGTGATGTTGCTGTGTAAAGCTTACCTTCTGCTAATGACAAGCTGCATCGCTTCGCGTCTGTAATACTGCAGGTATAGTTGAACAGTAAGAACAGCTTGGGCACTTATCAATACTGACACGAGTGCTGGCAGGGGTTAAAGACCCACTTATCATAGCTACTGAAGACACCACCGCTCCTGTGCCAGTTAAGTCCACGACGGGCTCACCATAGCCCGTGCTACTTGCCCCACTCCTGTGCCAGTTAAGTCCACTACGGGCTCACCATAGCCCGTGCTACTTGCCCCGCTCCTGTGCCAGGTAAGTCCACTACGGGCTCACCATAGCCCGTGCTACTTGCCCCGCTCCTGTGCCAGGTAAGTCCACTACGGGCTCACCATAGCCCGTGCTACTTGCTCCGCTCCTGTGCCAGGTAAGTCCACTACGGGCTCACCATAGCCCGTGCTACTTGCACCGCTCCTGTGCCAGATTAGTCCACTACGGGCTCACCATAGCCCGTGCTACTTGGAACTTGTTCCGAGTAGCTGAATCTATAACAACAACAAGCTATTGAAGACACGCTACCTCCACTCTTCTGGGGATAAACATTTACTTCCGAGGATATTTCGCAACCCGTCCTCGACTCAAGTCCATTACATCCAGCGGTCGACCCCACAGACGCATTCATAAATTTAAACATGCTGTTCATTCATAACGGGAATTTTCGCAAGTATAAATTAATATTATAATATATTAGCATATTGTGCATATATAGGTATAGGATAGGTTAGGTTAGGTGTTTAGGTTCTGTGGGCGATTATTTGTATTTGTAGTACGTGGGTGAAGCATTTATAGCGTTGTGATTCGAACAAAATTCGTCAGTGAAACACTTGTTCCGGATATGTTCGAACGTCAGCAGTTGTGAGTCGTGTGTAAACCGTTTTTCATTCATAAACAGGGGGTTTGGCGGGTGGATGGAATCACTTTTGGATCTTTGTTTGGAGGACGGGCTGCATAAACAGGGGGTTTGGCGGGTGGATGGAATCACTTTTGGATCTTTGTTTGGAGGACGGGCTGCATAAACAGGGGGTTTGGCGGGTGGATGGAATCACTTTTGGATCTTTGTTTGGAGGACGGGCTGCATAAACAGGGGGTTTGGTGGGTGCATGGAATCACTTTTGGATCTTTGTTTGGAGGACGGGCTGCATAAACAGGGGGTTTGGTGGGTGCATGGAATCACTTTTGGATCTTTGTTTGGAGGACGGGCTGCATAAACAGGGGGTTTGGCGGGTGGATGGAATCACTTTTGGATCTTTGTTTGGAGGACGGGCTGCATAAACAGGGGGTTTGGCGGGTGGATGGAATCACTTTTGGATCTTTGTTTGGAGGACGGGCTGTATTTCGCGAGTAAATCAAATAAAGCTCCGCTTGAGAGTTGAAGACCGACCCTCCACAGCTTCGACTTAGCATTTTAAAAGCACCGAATCACCTTCTGTGGTTGAGTGTTCAATAAACCCCTTGAACTATATGTTTAACACTTCTCTAACCCTGTCCATGGAGGACACAAGAAAGTGTATATATGCTGCTTAACATTGTAAATGTGTGGCCACGTCTGTGAAGCTTCGACGCAGCTCCTGCAACAGGTGGGTCCCTGATGTAAACAAAAGAAACACAGAAATAATCATATTTAATCATTATTCCGAGAAATGACTACTTATCCACGACGAATGATAAATGTAAGTTGGCATGCAAATAACAAGTTGAGAAATGAGTAGCGTGGAGTGCTCTCCCTGACACGTGAACGACCACTCGCCTCCAGAACGGATTGATAATAAGGTGGCAATGACGGCTTATTTTATGCTTATCAAATCTCTTCCCAATAGACACTTGTTTCAGCGTCTTAGGTTCAATAACATAACTTAACGTGGTCAAAATATAACTTCACACATCTTCATATTGCTTTTGTCACTGCTAATTACCTTAACAGTTAAGCAGGCGAGGAGTCACAATAACGTGGCTGAAGTATGTTGACCAGACCACACACTAGAAGGTGAAGGGAAGACGACTTTTCGGTCCGTCCTGGACCATTCTCAAGTCGATTGTTCTCAAGACCATTCTCTCACAATCGACTTGAGAATGGTCCAGGACGGACCGAAACGTCGTCGTCCCTTCACATTCTAGTGTGTGGTCTGGTCAAACTACTTCAGCCACGTTATTGTGACTCATCGCCTGCATACCATATAATCGTACTGAGCGCTTTCTCTTTGTCATTACCTTATCTTGCAGGCTTATCTTGCGATTACCCATCGCCTCTCCTCCTATAATGCCTTACATGCTACATGGGTGGATCGCTCACGTAAGGTATAGATACCATGGTTACTCCATCCTCTTACTGCGGCGCAGAAAGAATTAGATCATGTAAACAATATTTCTAGAGTGCCTGAAGAGAGTATACAACTTGAATATTATTGGTACCAATAGCAGTGTTGGTGGACAGTAGGTGTGTAGAGTAGCAGTGTTGGTGGACAGTGGGTGTGGACAGCAGCAGTGTTGGTGGACAGTGGGTGTGGACAGCAGCAGTGTTGGTGGACAGTAGGTGTGGACAGCAGCAGTGTTGGTGGACAGTGGGTGTGGACAGCAGCAGTGTTGGTGGACAGTGGGTGTGGACAGCAGCAGTGTTGGTGGACAGTGGGTGTGTAGAGCAGCAGTGTTGGTGGACAGTAGGTGTGGACAGCAGCAGTCTTGGTGGACAGTGGGTGTGGACAGCAGCAGTGTTGGTGGACAGTGGGTGTGGACAGCAGCAGTGTTGGTGGACAGTGGGTGTGGACAGCAGCAGTGTTGGTGGACAGTAGTAGTGTTGGTGGACAGTGGGTGTGTAGAGCAGCAGTGTTGGTGGACAGTGGGTGTGGACAGCAGCAGTGTTGGTGGACAGTAGGTGTGGACAGCAGCAGTCTTGGTGGACAGTGGGTGTGGACAGCAGCAGTGTTGGTGGACAGTGGGTGTGGACAGCAGCAGTCTTGGTGGACAGTAGCAGTCTTGGTGGACAGTAGCAGTCTTGGTGGACAGTAGCAGTCTTGGTGGACAGTAGCAGTCTTGGTAGTCAGTGGATGAGTCAAACAATATCACTCTCGCGTAATGACTGAACTAGTATGACTCAAACCAACCTTGCAGACCTTATCGATAAATTTTTTAAAGACAAAGGCAGTGGTATGATATACCGTGACTCGCGGTGCACTCTTGGCATTGAACGCACATAGTGCTAACACCCAGAAAACCAGTCAATGATATACGAATGCATATTTTAGCTGCCAAAGTAGAATTTAAATTGAATTCCTTTGGATACCATCACACGTTAGCATCTCAAAGTATGATAAACTTGACATGCTTGCAAAAGAACTTGTAACAGAACAGTAGTAGAATTTAATATGGAAGCGGGAAGTCAAGACAAGAAAAAGTAAGAATACACGAAGTCTTGCAGTAAGTAGTAAGTGAGGGTTGGCGGAGGCAGTTAAGTAGAAATTAATTTGACATTATTTTTGCAGCTTAGCGAGGCTTGGACGAGCCTAAGTCGGTAACAAAGGCTGGAGAAACACGCGGGCTGCCACACTACACCTGTATGTTGGAGGAAGACTCTACAACACACACACACATAAATAGGTACCTGGGAGTTAGTCAGCTGTCACGGGCTGCTTCCTGGGGTATGTGTGGGGTGTGGGGGAAAAAAAAGTAGTTAGTAAACAGGTGATTGACAGTTGAGAGGCGGGCCGAAAGAGCAAAGCTCAACCCCCGCAAACACAACTAGGTGAATACACACACACACACACACACACACGCGCACACACACACACACAAAGAACTTTTTCAGTGTCAGAGTAGTTAGTAAATAGAATGCATTAGGCAGTGATGTGGTGGAGGCTGACTCCATACACAGTTTTACATGTAGATATGATAGAGCCCAATAGGCTCAGGAACCTGTACATCAGTTGATTGACAGTTGAGAGGCGAGACCAAAGAGCCAGAGCTCAACCCCCGCAAGCACAACCGAGTACAACACACACAACACAACCACACACATACTCGAAATGATAAGTACAGAGAGAGAGAGAGAGAGAGAGAGAGAGAGAGAGAGAGAGAGAGAGAGAGAGAGAGAGAGAGAGAGAGAGAGAGAGTGTTGTCACCGCTCATAACATTCTCTGTTGAATGTACTCCTAGACAATTAGTTGCCAATGGGTCCAGTATAGTGTCGTGTTGTACTCGTCCTGTGACCCGCCATACGACAGTTCATCCCAATTACTCTATCCGCTAATAACGTCATCACCCCGAGCATTAGCTATCTCAATATTTAACAATTGCTTCCTTAACAATGTCTTATCTTTAAATAATTGCAGGAAATGCTTCAAACTTGTAGCTAAGATTACTAACAATGTGTAGAACATGTTGAGCATGTTCATAGCTGCCAGTGGTTCTCGTTCTCCAGTCTAGTAGCCTTCTTTTTTTTTTTTTGAGATATATACAAGAGTTGTTACATTCTTGTACAGCCACTAGTACGCGTAGCGTTTCGGGCAAGTCCTTAATCCTATGGTCCCTGGAATACGATCCCCTGCCGCGAAGAATCGTTTTTTCATCCAAGTACACATTTTACTGTTGCGTTAAACAGAGGCTACAGTTAAGGAATTGCGCCCAGTAAATCCTCCCCGGCCAGGATACGAACCCATGACATTGCGCTCGCGGAACGCCAGGCGAGTGTCTTACCACTACACCACGGAGACTTCTGACCTATAATGACGGTCTATTGTTCTCTACTCATCTTTATAAAATATAACCTAAACCAACATGTTTATTTCACACCACTTCGTTCCAATTTTCTCCTCTTAACATCTCCAGTTACTCCCCTGATTTCCCCTTTGATCCCTTGGTCCTCCCTTCTCTTTACGGGCTCACCATAGCCCGTGCTACTTGGAACTTTGTTCCAGGTAGCGAATCTTTAACAACAATAACATCCCTTCTCTTGCTCCTCCTGTCCTTCCCTTCATCTATGCTCCTCCTCCTCCACAATTATAATTAAATGCCCATTAAACTTCATGTGTAAGAATACAATAACAATTATGATTTAACAAAAACATGACTAGAGAAGAATGCATATGTGTGTGTGTGTGTGTGTGTGTGTGTGTGTGTGTGTGTGTGTGTGTGTGTGTGTGTGTGTGTGTGTGTGTGCGTGTGTGCGTGTGTGTGTGTGTGTGTGTGTGTGTGTGTGTGTGTGTGTGTGTGTGCGTGTGTGCGTGTGTGTGTGTGTGTGTGTGTGTGTGTGTGTGCGTGTGTGTTTGTGTGTTTGTGTGTTTGTGTGTGTGTGTGTGTGTGTGTGTGTGTGTGTATCCACACATGTAGATATATCTGTGAACAAGGAACTTACAAGCCACTAACTCTCTCCAAAGAGAACAAGCTTAGCTTAGCTTCCAAACACTAATACGCTTAGCGGTTCAGGCAAATGCTACGACCTCTCCCATCACTCACCACCATATTCCTCCCCCCCTCCCCCCCGTCCCTTCCCCAACCCCCCAACCCTCTCAATTACTTCCCCTCCCACTTCTCTACCCTGTCCTACCCCTTTCCTTCCTCCTCGTAACACATAAGGGACATAACTGGCCGACCCCTCACAGTGTTCAAGAGAGAACTTGACAAACACCTCCAAAGGATACCTGATCAACCAGGCTGTGACTAATATGTCAGACTGCGAGCAGCCGCGTCCAACAGCCTGGTTGATCAGTCCAGCAACCAAAGGCCAGATTCACGAAAGCATTTACGCAAACACTTACGAACCTGTCCATCTTTTCTCAATCTTTGGCGGCTTTGTTTACAATTATTAAACAGTTAATGAGCTCCGAAGCACCAGGAGGCTGTTTATAACAATAACAACAGTTGATTGGCAAGTTTTCATGCCTGTTAACTGTTAAATAAATGTAAACAAAGCCGTCAGAGATTGTGGAAAGATGTACACGTTCGTAAGTGCTTGCGAAAGTGCTTTCGTGAATCTGGCCCCAGGAGGTCTGGTCGACGACCGGGCCACGGGGACGCTAAGCCCCGGAAGTCGTCTTGCCTGGCGCCAGCCGATGACCGTAGTGGACAGGTGGTCGGAGGGAACATGAGCCAAGGTAACATATATTATGGAGTGTACCAGCTGGGAGAGATGTGTGTGTGGCCACATGCAAGCCAGGTATCAAGGGATTACCTCTACACCATAATTACACACTGTCACTAACTTGATTACTTCAATATTTATGACATTAATACCGTCGCTGACCTCAACAATGTGTATCGTCTTATCTAGCAAATTCTGTAGGACCGAGCTCTAGGTCATGGGCCCCACCTTTCCAACTTTCTGTCTTTCTTTCGACTTTCTTTCGTTAAATGTGGATGTTATATATGTGAGTACATGTATAGCCCCCTTACTGTTCCCCCCTTAGTTATATGTGCATGTTATATATGTAAGTACATGTATAGCCCCTCTACTGTTCCCCTCTTATAGTTAACTCCACTTACTGCCCTTGTACTGACGTACTTGTTGACATCTCTGTTGTGTCTAGCTTCCGTGGAAGTACTTTCGGTCTATTGTTAATTAATATTGTCTCTCAATATTTAATATGTCTCAATCATGTCCCCTTCTAGTTCTGCGTAAGATTATGTTCAGCCCTCTCAGTTCTGAGACTACTCTTGTAGCAAAATTGTATACGTGTTAGTTTACCGTCTTATGTGAGTGGATGCGCCATGCTTGAGCTGCATATTCCAGTATTGGTCTGACATACGAGGTATACAAGGTTCTGAATGATTCATTGCACAAGTTTCTGAAGGCAGAATGATTCCTTACACAAGCAGAGTATTTTCCGGCAGACAAGTTCCACCGACCAACACGCATCGAACCCAGAAGTGAGGGCGAGTGTGGCTACCAGCGGGCCAAGTCGGGTTACAAGCGGGCCAAGTCGGGCTACACGCGGGCCAGGTCGGGTTATTCACGGGCCAGGTCAGGTTACAGCGAGGCCAAGTCGGGTTAGAGCAGGGCCAAATCTGGCCACCGGCGGGCCACGGGGAAGTGACGGGTGTGGGAGCAAATGAGGAGGGGAAGGGGAGGGGGGAGGGGGGCCACAAGACAAAGACCGGGGCCGCCTACCAGCGGTGTACCGGCAACAAAGGCCCGGTAATGAAGGACCTCTGCTACCGGGAAGCCAACGTGGAGGAGGGGGGGGGGGGATATCCATCCCGGCACTAAACACAGGCAGAGGCTGTGGTGGTGAGCATGTGTTCAGCCTACACTGTGGCACTGCTGGTGGTGGTAGACGATGGCAGCGGTGGCACTGGTGGTGGTAGAGACAGCAGGTGGTGGTGGTGGTGGTAGAGACAGCAGGAGGTGGTGTCTCTTGTGAGGACCAAGGAGTGCCGGACCAACCGGGCTGTGGTGGGTATGTGGGCCTGCGGGCCGCTCCAAGCAACAGCCTGGTGGACCAAACTCTCACAAGTCAAGCCTGGCCTCGGGCCGGGCTTGGGGAGTAGAAGAACTCCCAGAACCCCATCAAGCAGGTATCAACCACGTGGTGGTGATAGAGACAGCAGGAGGTGGTGGCACTGGTGGTGGTAGAGACAGCAGGTGGTGGCACTGGTGGTGGTAGGGACAGCAGGTGGTGGCACTGGTGGTGGTAGGGACAGCAGGTGGTGGCACTGGTGGTGGTAGAGACAGCAGGAGGTGGTGGCACTGGTGGTGGTAGAGACAGCAGGTGGTGGCACTGGTGGTGGTAGAGACAGCAGGTGGTGGCACTGGTGGTGGTAGAGACAGCAGGTGGTGGCACTGGTGGTGGTAGAGACAGCAGGAGGTGGTGGCACTGGTGGTGGTAGAGACAGCAGGTGGTGGCACTGGTGGTGGCAGAGACAGCAGGTGGTGGCACTGGTGGTGGTAGAGACAGCAGGTGGTGGCACTGGTGGTGGTAGAGACAGCAGGTGGTGGCACTGGTGGTGGTAGAGACAGCAGGTGGTGGCACTGGTGGTGGTAGAGACAGCAGGTGGTGGCACTGGTGGTGGTAGAGACAGCAGGAGGTGGTGGCACTGGTGGTGGTAGAGACAGCAGGTGGTGGCACTGGTGGTGGTAGAGACAGCAGGAGGTGGTGGCACTGGTGGTGGTAGAGACAGCAGGTGGTGGCACTGGTGGTGGTAGAGACAGCAGGTGGTGCCACTGGTGGTGATAGAGACAGCAGGATGTGGTGGCACTGGTGGTGGTAGAGACAGCAGGTGGTGGCACTGGTGGTGGTAGAGACAGCAGGTGGTGGCACTGGTGGTGGTAGAGACAGCAGGTGGTGGCACTGGTGGTGGTAGAGACAGCAGGTGGTGGTGGTGGTGGTAGAGACAGCAGGTGGTGGCACTGGTGGTGGTAGAGACAGCAGGTGGTGGCACTGGTGGTGGTAGAGACAGCAGGTGGTGGCACTGGTGGTGGTAGAGACAGCAGGTGGTGGCACTAATGACAGTGGTGGCAGGGAAGTGAACAAGGGATAGCGAGCACAGACAACACAATAAGTGAACCACTACATAAATCGCCTTAAGCTGTCCTAAAGTTTCTGGTAAAAATATAAATTACCAAAAAAAATACAAAATGCGCAGAGATAAAATGAATAAATGCGAAAATTATTAACAGATTCAATAAAATTAGTGTAATAAAAGATAAAAATTAATAATCTTAAATCGAACTCTTAACTTTAAAAATTTTAAATGGTGACACCGTCAACCGCAGCCTCACAGTATTGGTGACACCATACACCACAGCCTCACAGTATTGGTGACACCATCAACCGCAGCCTCACAGTATTGGTGACACCATCAACCGCAGCCTCACAGTATTGGTGACACCGTCAACCACAGCCTCACAGTACTGGTGACACCGTCAACCACAGCCTCACAGTACTGGTGACACCATACACCACAGCCTCACAGTATTGGTGACACCATCAACCGCAGCCTCACAGTATTGGTGACACCGTCAACCACAGCCTCACAGTACTGGTGACACCGTCAACCACAGCCTCACAGTACTGGTGACACCATACACCACAGCCTCACAGTACTGGTGACACCGTCAACCACAGCCTCACAGTACTGGTGACACCGTCAACCACAGCCTCACAGTACTGGTGACACCATCAACCACAGCCTCACAGTACTGGTGACACCGTCAACCACAGCCTCACAGTATTGGTGACACCATCAACCACAGCCTCACAGTACTGGTGACACCATACACCACAGCCTCACAATACTGGTGACACCATCAACCACAGCCTCACAGTATTGGTGACACCGTCAACCGCAGCCTCACAGTACTGGTGACACCATCAACCACAGCCTCACAGTACTGGTGACACCATACACCACAGCCTCACAGTACTGGTGACACCATCAACCACAGCCTCACAATACTGGTGACACCATACACCACAGCCTCACAGTACTGGTGACACCATCAACCACAGCCTCACAGTACTGGTGACACCATACACCACAGCCTCACAGTACTGGTGACACCATCAACCACAGCCTCACAATACTGGTGACACCATCAACCACAGCCTCACAGTATTGGTGACACCATCAACCACAGCCTCACAGTACTGGTGACACCATACACCACAGCCTCACAGTACTGGTGACACCATACACCACAGCCTCACAGTACTGGTGACACCGTCAACCACAGCCTCACAGTACTGGTGACACCGTCAACCACAGCCTCACAGTACTGGTGACACCATACACCACACCTTCACAGTACTGGTGACACCGTCAACCACAGCCTCACAGTACTGGTGACACCATCAACCACAGCCTCACAGTACTGGTGACACCATACACCACAGCCTCACAGTATTGGTGACACCATACACCACAGCCTCACAGTACTGGTGACACCATCAACCACAGCCTCACAGTACTGGTGACACCGTCAACCAGAGCCTCACAGTACTGGTGACACCGTCAACCACAGCCTCACAGTACTGGTGACACCATCAACCACAGCCTCACAGTACTGGTGACACCATCAACCACAGCCTCACAGTACTGGTGACACCGTCAACCACAGCCTCACAGTACTGGTGACACCATCAACCACAGCCTCACAGTACTGGTGACACCGTCAACCACAGCCTCACAGTACTGGTGACACCATCAACCACAGCCTCACAGTACTGGTGACACCGTCAACCACAGCCTCACAGTACTGGTGACACCATCAACCACAGCCTCACAGTACTGGTGACACCGTCAACCACAGCCTCACAATACTGGTGACACCATCAACCACAGCCTCACAGTACTGGTGACACCATCAACCACAGCCTCACAGTACTGGTGACACCATCAACCACAGCCTCACAGTACTGGTGACACCATCAACCACAGCCTCACAGTACTGGTGACACCATACACCACACCTTCACAGTACTGGTGACACCGTCAACCACAGCCTCACAGTACTGGTGACACCATCAACCACAGCCTCACAGTACTGGTGACACCGTTAACCACAGCCTCACAGTACTGGTGACACCATCAACCACAGCCTCACAGTACTGATGACACCATCAACCACAGCCTCACAGTACTGGTGACACCATCAACCACAGCCTCACAGTACTGGTGACACCATACACCACACCTTCACAGTACTGGTGACACCATACACCACAGCCTCACAGTACTGATGACACCATCAACCACATACAGTGATGAACGGTGTAGTAAGAAGAAACTGAGATTGCTTAAAACAAATGACAGTAGAAAACAATATAATGAATAATAAGAAAAACTACTCAAGAGGAGAAGGAGGAGGAAGGAGAAAGTGGAGGAACAAAAGGTGGAAATGGAGGGGAAGGAATAACATGGAAGGAGGAAAAGATACAAAGGAAGAAAGTGGGAAGAAGAAGAGAGAAGGAGAGGAAGGCGAGAAGGAAATGATTAAGCAGCCAAGCAGGAATGATTAAGCAGCCAAGCAGGAATGATTAAGCAGCCAAGCAGGAATGATTAAGCAGCCAAGCAGGAATGATTAAGCAGCCAAGCAGGAATGATTAAGCAGCCAAGCAGGAATGATTAAGCAGCCAAGCAGGAATGATTAAGCAGCCAAGCAGGAATGATTAAGCAGCCAAGCAGGAATGATTAAGCAGCCAAGCAGGAATGATTAAGCAGCCAAGCAGGAATGATTAAGCAGCCAAGCAGGAATGATTAAGCAGCCAAGCAGGAATGATTAAGCAGCCAAGCAGGAATGATTAAGCAGCCAAGCAGGAATGATTAAGCAGCCAAGCAGGAATGATTAAGCAGCCAAGCAGGAATGATTAAGCAGCCAAGCAGGAATGATTAAGCAGCCAAGCAGGACACAAACGGCCAGGATAAATAGAGGAAGTAGAGCAATACGCAGCAGCCAGCAGTAGTCTAGAGCAGCCAGTACAGTAGAGCAGTACATCAGAGGTGAGGAGGCTATGGTACTCTTGTAGAGAAGCCACGGATCTAATCCCTCATCTTCCCGACACCTCAGCAACACTGCCTCCATCAACACACATCCCAGGTGGTGGCAGGTAACGGGGCAGGTGGCTGCAGGTAACGAGGCAGGTGGCTGCAGGTAACGAGGCAGGTGGCTGCAGGTAACGAGGCAGGTGGTTGCAAGTAACGGGGCAGGTGGCTGCAGGTAACGAGGCAGGTGGCTGCAGGTAACGAGGCAGGTGGCTGCAGGTAACGGGGCAGGTGGCTGCAGGTAACGAGGCAGGTGGCTGCAGGTAACGAGGCAGGTGGCTGCAGGTAACGAGGCAGGTGGCTGCAGGTAACGAGGCAGGTGGCTGCAGGTAACGAGGCAGGTGGCTGCAGGTAACGAGGCAGGTGGCTGCAGGTTACGGACTTCCCAGTATTGACACCACCAAACTCTTGGAATCTTACCAAAGTATCCAAAATTTGCTTACTGTAGGTAATGCATACACATGACTGTAAAGCTGCCGCCCAGTTAGGTGGGTGTGGAGCACATGACTGTAAAGCTGCCGCCCAGTTGGGTGGGTGTGGAGCACATGACTGTAAAGCTGCCGCCCAGTTGGGTGGGTGTGGAGCACATGACTGTAAAGCTGCCGCCCAGTTGGGTGGGTGTGGAGCACATGACTGTAAAGCTGCCGCCCAGTTGGGTGGGTGTGGAGCACATGACTGTAAAGCTGCCGTCCAGTTGGGTGGGTGTGGAGCACATGACTGTAAAGCTGCCGTCCAGTTGGGTGGGTGTGGAGCACATGACTGTAAAGCTGCCGCCCAGTTGGGTGGGTGTGGAGCACATGACTGTAAAGCTGCCGCCCAGTTGGGTGGGTGTGGAGCACATGACTGTAAAGCTGCCGCCCAGTTGGGTGGGTGTGCAGCAAGACTAGTAACTGTGTGACTCACCATAGATGTAAAGTGCCTTGTATAGTGACTGTTGTGAGCCTCTTATTGAATCACTTGTGATGCAAAACATTACTGATATGTGTATTTATGTAGGTCGTTGTATGTATATAATATAATGTGTGTGTATATATATATATATGGGTATATGTACGAGTATATATGGCATTAAAAATTGTGTTACTAGCGCCAAAAGATTACTTGCTTAGCTAAACGAACTAGATGGTTCAGTTCCTAAACAATTACCTCTGTAACCCTTTACACCACCCCCGATGGGTATGGGGTGCATAATAAAGAAATTGGATCAGAGTTAGCCACTGTGTAAGCTGCCAGGCGGGGTGGCAGCTTAGAAATCAACAAATAGCTCTTGATAAAGTCTCTGAACTCCTCATATAGTTTAACAGTTGCCACCAATTGAAATTGAAATTGAAATAAGTTTATTGAGGTAAAATACACACAAAGGGATGAGGTAGCTCAAGCTATTCTCACCCCATTCAGTACAACGTGTTAATATAACTGCTGGGTATGGGGTGCCACCAATTGTAATACGCTATCCCTGGAAACACAAACCGAAAATGTCTCTATTTTCCGCTTGTTACAACATGTAATAAAGTTGTTACATCTTGGCTTAACGTGTTTATGACGTATTAGAACGTTGTTACAACTTGCTATATTGGTTGTTATAACTGGTTAGGCGGTGTTAAAACTTGTTCGAACGTTGTACCAACGTCGTAGTTTCGGTGTGTGTTTGGCGGGATGTTAGCAAAAAAAGAAACTTGTGCAGTCCATAAAGTGGATCGTTGCGGCGGAGTACAGACGAAGTACTACACAAGTCGTTCAATAAATAAAGCATGCACGAGGACAAGAAAGCGAACTGACCTGATCTTCCTCAGCGATCATTCCTGTCGGTGCGCGTGTCGGGGGCGGAGCCTGTCTCAGCTCTCACGTGTATCAACAAACTCTCACCTTCAAATTTCAATCTTCTCTACATTCCATTGTCCAGGAAAGTAACAAGCCGATTGAGCTGTTTATTTACCTGACAAAGGTGGAAAGCGTAAAATGACCGCGTTACTCCGTGTGTGAATCAACAAGTTTACAGTAAAAAGAGATTGGTTGAAAAGTTTAATTTGAGGTAAAGCGCATCACGTACGTCATTTGCCGCCCACGCCGTCAACTTTTGCGCGGGAAACACGTGTGTGCGGGTAGCGGGCAGTGAGTCAGCACAAGACAGCGTCGGTAGCGTGCTTGTCAGTCACTGGGGGAGGCTCTGGGGGCGAGGGGTGAGGGGGGGGGGGTCTTAAAATATTCAGGGAGTATTAATGTTTGAGGAGTAGTGTGGGCACAGGTGACGGCACTCTGGGTCACTCACAGTGAGTGCCGTCAGCGCCCGCATGACATACCCGCCCACCTGCCTGGGTAAAGAATTGTGTGTGAGGCTAGAACCAAAGGAGCAGCACAAACAAGAACCACAGATAGTAAGTAGCAGGAGCAGAGTTCCAGGAGCATGAGGAGGAAGGGACGTGCGGGGGCGGCGGTGGCTGGAGTGGCACTGCCACTGGTCGATAAAAAACAGCGTGGTGGCGGTGGTGGCGTCAGGCTGGAGCGAGGCGGCCCCACCACCTCCCACACCATCCCCTGTCCTCTTCCTTATCCCGCATGACGTCATAGGCCTATGCTCGCCAGACGGCGGGAGGAGGGGGGGTAAGGGGGGCCTAAGCGAGGGGAACTAAGGGGAGAAGCGCCCTCCCGAGGGAACTGTCTGCCTGAGGCCAATAACAGCCGAGGTCCGCGTCGCTCACACCACTACACTGAAGAGGTCTCTACAATACTGGATATTACACACCAAAATCAACATGAAAACCTGTTTTCCTCTGTTTTCCTGAAGTTTTCTGACCCTTCGAATTTACGCAGAGCTTTTTCCTGATTCATCATGTACTTGTCATAGTGAGAGAGCAGAGGGCTGCTGCAGGAGCAGCAGCCAAACTGTGCTTTGGGGGGTACAGAAACCATTCAGGGGGCGCAGATGAGCTATGCTGGGGGGGGGGGGGCATAATCACTATCATCTAATTAGTTAGTTTTATGTTAATTGTGGGAATAAATTACCTGAAGCCATAATTACAGTCATTTGTACTTAAAAAAACAAAAAATATAAACGCAACATGGATTTGCATTTCTTCTAATTCCTCTGTTCACCTAGCATATATATATATATATATATATATATATATATATATATATATATATATATATATATATATAACTGAAAACTCACACCCCAGAAGTGACTCGAACCCATACTCCCACAACTGGTATGTACAGGGACGCCTTAATCCGCTTGACCATCACGACCATCCGCTTGACCATCATGATTTGATAAAATGCTATGCCCAAGATTACCATCCGAGTGCCGGCGGGGAAGTGGTTCATATAGCCTCGGCTATCACTTCCTTATGTCCGGTCGTGATGGTCAAGCGGATTAAGGCGTCCCTGTACATACCAGTTGTGGGAGTATGGGTTCGAGTCACTTCTGGGGTGTGAGTTTTCAGTTGTATATAGTCCTGGGGACCATTCAGGCTTGTTTGCATATATATATATATATATATATATATGTGTGTATATCACGAAAATAAACACGTGATTAAGAATGTGACAATGTCAGACCACGGAGGAAAAATGAAACAGGAAATTTCCTTAAGTACTTTCGTATATTAAATACATCTTCAGAAGGTCATTTTACAGATCGAGTGATGGGTATAAATAGGCAGGAGAGAGTGGTGAAGTAAGGTGAGGTACAATACTTGGACAACGCAGAAGGCCCATTGGCCCATCAGATGCACCCAATTGGCCCATCCGATGTAGCCCAATGGCCCATCTGATACAGCAGACATACAAGCATAATACATAGGAAATTATAACATAAAGAGGTAAATATATACAATAAATTAGTGAGACAAATGTTTTTCAATGATTCTACTTAAATCGCCCTTTAGCTGATCTATTAGAAATGGATCTAAGTTATATAGACCACTGCTAATATTCAAATTACTTTCTTTGGTGATCTGTATCAAAGCGGATTCAATTATGTTTCTGTTATAGGTGCTTTTACAATTTGTTATTGAAGACGCACTCTCCCAATCAATTTGGTGAGCTTTTTCTGACAAATGCACAAACAAAGCATTAGATAATTGGCCATGTCTTACAGAGTATTTATGTTGCGATATTCTACATTTTAAATCTTTAGATGTTTGCCCGACATAGAACTTATTACATTCCTTACAAGGTATTTTATAAATGACGCAATTATCACTACGAGGGCTGTTCCTTACTAATAGCTTACCAACAGTGTTTTCGTAGCTAAACATTACATCTATATTAAAAAGTTTCAAGGCCTTGACAATATTCTCAAACCCAGAGAAATATGGTAAACATAACACATTCTTTGGGCGAGTCCTTTCACTGCATACATTATTATAATATGTACGACGAGCTTTGTTACGACAAACTTCCAAAAAATTCAGTGGGTAACAAAGCTTAAGACCAATCGCATCAATATTCTTAAATTCTTCATCTAAGAATTCTGGACTCACAACTCGAAGAGCTCTTAGATACATTGAAGAAAAAATTGACTTTTTTACATTGTATTTATGCCCTGAAAAATAATGAACATAAGATAAATTGTTCGTAGGTTTTCTGTAAACACTAAACTTTAATGAAGAGTTTTCCCTATGAATAAGCACATCTAAGAATGGCAAACATTTATCAATTTCAGTCTCCATAGTAAATTTTATGGAGGTGACTTGATCATTAAGTTTGGCTACAAATTCGTCTGTGTTTACATCTGAAGGCCAAATACACAAGATATCATCAACATATCTAAACCAAGGAATGATTCCAGGAGTTATTTTTGAAACAAATTTCTTTTCAAAGAATTCCATGTACAGGTTTGAGAGCAATGGCGATAGAGGATTCCCCATTGCCATTCCAAAAGTCTGTAAATAATACTCATTATTAAAGGTAAATTTACATTCTTTAATGCACAACTTAACAAGACTGACAATAATATCAGCAGAAAGAGGTAAGTCATGGCTCATTAGTTCACGAGCAAGAAAATCGAGAATATCATCGACCGGTACCTTTGTGAACAAGGAACAAACGTCAAAACTGATTAACTTTACATCAGGAGTGACAGGAACACTATTCAATTTGTTAACTAAATCAAGAGAATTTGTCAAATGAGAAGAGGAGATAGTTCCTAACAAAGGGGACAAGATTTTGGTAAGCCATTTGGAGAGTTTGTAAGAAATGGATCCCACAGAACTGATGATAGGTCTCATGGGATTGTTAGGCTTATGCGTCTTGACAAGACCATATAGATATGGTAATGAAGGTGATGAAGTAGTAAATTGATTAAGAAGATCTTTATGTTTACTTAACAACTTCCTCAAGCTACTATTGAAGAACTTGATGATGTCCTCAAGAGGATTTTTCCTAAGCTTAGTGTACGTTGATCTTAGTAGTATCTTGCTCGTGAACTAATGAGCCATGACTTACCTCTTTCTGCTGATATTATTGTCAGTCTTGTTAAGTTGTGCATTAAAGAATGTAAATTTACCTTTAATAATGAGTATTATTTACAGACTTTTGGAATGGCAATGGGGAATCCTCTATCGCCATTGCTCTCAAACCTGTACATGGAATTCTTTGAAAAGAAATTTGTTTCAAAAATAACTCCTGGAATCATTCCTTGGTTTAGATATGTTGATGATATCTTGTGTATTTGGCCTTCAGATGTAAACACAGACGAATTTGTAGCCAAACTTAATGATCAAGTCACCTCCATAAAATTTACTATGGAGACTGAAATTGATAAATGTTTGCCATTCTTAGATGTGCTTATTCATAGGGAAAACTCTTCATTAAAGTTTAGTGTTTACAGAAAACCTACGAACAATTTATCTTATGTTCATTATTTTTCAGGGCATAAATACAATGTAAAAAAGTCAATTTTTTCTTCAATGTATCTAAGAGCTCTTCGAGTTGTGAGTCCAGAATTCTTAGATGAAGAATTTAAGAATATTGATGCGATTGGTCTTAAGCTTTGTTACCCACTGAATTTTTTGGAAGTTTGTCGTAACAAAGCTCGTCGTACATATTATAATAATGTATGCAGTGAAAGGACTCGCCCAAAGAATGTGTTATGTTTACCATATTTCTCTGGGTTTGAGAATATTGTCAAGGCCTTGAAACTTTTTAATATAGATGTAATGTTTAGCTACGAAAACACTGTTGGTAAGCTATTAGTAAGGAACAGCCCTCGTAGTGATAATTGCGTCATTTATAAAATACCTTGTAAGGAATGTAATAAGTTCTATGTCGGGCAAACATCTAAAGATTTAAAATGTAGAATATCGCAACATAAATACTCTGTAAGACATGGCCAATTATCTAATGCTTTGTTTGTGCATTTGTCAGAAAAAGCTCACCAAATTGATTGGGAGAGTGCGTCTTCAATAACAAATTGTAAAAGCACCTATAACAGAAACATAATTGAATCCGCTTTGATACAGATCACCAAAGAAAGTAATTTGAATATTAGCAGTGGTCTATATAACTTAGATCCATTTCTAATAGATCAGCTAAAGGGCGATTTAAGTAGAATCATTGAAAAACATTTGTCTCACTAATTTATTGTATATATTTACCTCTTTATGTTATAATTTCCTATGTATTATGCTTGTATGTCTGCTGTATCAGATGGGCCATTGGGCTACATCGGATGGGCCAATTGGGTGCATCTGATGGGCCAATGGGCCTTCTGCGTTGTCCAAGTATTGTACCTCACCTTACTTCACCACTCTCTCCTGCCTATTTATACCCATCACTCGATCTGTAAAATGACCTTCTGAAGATGTATTTAATATACGAAAGTACTTAAGGAAATTTCCTGTTTCATTTTTCCTCCGTGGTCTGACATTGTCATATATATATATATATATATATATATATATAAAATACAAAATTGTAATAAGTTTTCACCTGTGTCGCCTTGTTCATGTTCCACCCATGCTTAATAGTCTTTGCATGTCAATTCCTGATAAATTTGTAGGTGGTGATCATGTCTCCTCTTACTCTTGAGTCTTCCAGTGACGTGAGGTTTGTTTGTGTATATATATGGTGTAGACAGTGTGCGTAATTAATTAGCTGTGAAGATATATGATGCGTATAATTAGTGAGGGGGGGGGGAGTAGAGGCTGGCCAGCTGGCTTGTGTTTACAAAGGTCACGGCTATAACATCACTAACTACACAGTTCTAACAACAGGTCACTAACAACACAACACTAATACCAGGCCACTAACTACACAACACTAACAACAGGTCACTAACTACACAACACTAACAACAGGTCACTAACTACACAACACTAACAACAGGTCACTAACTACACAACACTAACAACAGACCACTAACACGGGCCTGCTAATGAAGCCCTAAGACCAAAGCACTAACAACAGGCCACTAACTACACAACACTAACACCAGGCCACTAACTACACAACACTAACAACAGGTCACTAACTACACAACACTAACAACAGACCACTAACACGGGCCTGCTAATGAAGCCCTAAGACCAAAGCACTAACAACAGGCCACTAACTACACAACATTAGTGTCACTAACAACCACAACACTAACACCAGGCCACTAACTACACAACACTAATAAAACACAGACCACTAACAACAGACCACTAACCCCGGCCTGCCAATGAACCACTAACAACAGACCACTAACCCCGGCCTGCCAATGAACCACTAACAACAGACCACTAACCCCGGCCTGCTAATGAACCACTAACAACAGACCACTAACCCCGGCCTGCCAATGAACCACTAACAACAGACCACTAACCCCGGCCTGCCAATGAACCACTAACAACAGACCACTAACCCCGGCCTGCCAATGAACCACTAACAACAGACCACTAACCCCGGCCTGCTAATGAACCACTAACAACAGACCACTAACCCCGGCCTGCCAATGAACCACTAACAACAGACCACTAACCCCGGCCTGCTAATGAACCACTAACACCACTAACAACAAAGCAGTGTGGCCGGGTGACGGGAGTAGTGTGGGTGTTGGGACCAGCCCAAGGGTTCCGTAGGCCTGCCTGCCTGCCGCCGCCCGCCCGCCCTGGCTCGCTGCCAATCAGAGACTTTGTCATTACCAACCAGCTGCTGCCACCACGCCACAGCCGTCTGTCTGTCTGTCTGTGGCACTCCGTTCCTGTGTGTTGGTGCCACCCCGGTGCCCTGATGTGTGTGTGTGTGGGACAAGGTGTCATCGTCCTTATGCTAGTACCGTATATGGACCAAGACGAAGATTTCCAGCAGCGTCTTACAAGTGTTTAATCATTGGTTGGTCTCTAATTATACGCGGGCGCATCGTTAGCGTGTCTCAGGGAAGTCACTTGGCCGGCGAGCCGCTCCCGTGCCGCCCTGACTCTTTCTCTCCATCTCTCACTAATCATTCTCATTTTTAATCATTTTATTCACGTCTATTTTGTAGGCTGGAGTTCCCAGAGGGAATGGAATTATCAGGGGGGAAGAGTGCCATGCCATTACGACTATATAGCACTTGGAAGGGGTCAGGATAAGGATTTGGGATGGGACGGGAGCATGGAATCCAGAGAGCATTGTGTGTGTCTGTCAGGTAGGTGTTCTCTGAGATCTTCCGAAATATGTTAATGTTCCCTTCACCAATTGTTATCTCCGAACACAAACCACTGCCTGGTTCCCTTCACCAATTGTTATCTCCGAACACAAACCACTGCCTGGTTCCCTTCACCAATCATTGCCTGGTTCCCTTCACCAATCATTGCCTGGTTCCCTGCACCAATCACAGCCTGGTTCCCTGCACCAATCACAGCCTGGTTCCCTTCACCAATCACTGCCTGGTTCCCTTCACCAATCATTGCCTGGTTCCCTTCACCAATCACAGCCTGGTTCCCTGCACCAATCATTGCCTGGTTCCCTGCACCAATCACTGCCTGGTTCCCTTCACCAATCACTGCCTGGTTCCCTTCACCAATCATTGCCTGGTTCCCTTCACCAATCACAGCCTGGTTCCCTGCACCAATCACAGCCTGGTTCCCTGCACCAATCATTGCCTGGTTCCCTTCACCAATCATTGCCTGGTTCCCTGCACCAATCATTGCCTGGTTCCCTGCACCAATCACCCCCTGGTTCCCTGCACCAATCACTGCCTTGTTCCCTTCACCGATCACCCCCTGGTTCCCTGCACCAATCACTGCCTGGTTCCCTACACCAATCACTGCCTGGTTCCTCGCCCCAATCACTGTCTGGTTCCTTACACCACTCATCCCATGGTTCCTTGCCCCAATCACTGTCTGGTTCCTTACACCAATCACCCCCTGGTTCCCTGCACCAATCACAGCCTGGTTTCCTGCACCAATCACCCCCTGGTTCCCTTCCCCAATCACCGTCTTTGACAATCAGTGAGTGCAACACTGAGACAATAACTCACTACACATATTTAACCCCCATAACAGCCTCACACACTGACACAAGTCAGAGTTGTCACCCACCTTAACACTTACCCTAAAACATTTGTTAACAATGAAATAACATCATAAAAACCCTTTTGTTACGGCGGGTTATACCGAACAGATCAACATTACTTGAGAACAAAGTGATATATATATTAGTATAACCGGAAGTCCGTTAAGGCGACTATACGGGTGATGAACATGTCAAAATATTCCACGTTTAAGCGTCTCTTGAACGCAGCATCAGCGCAAATTACAGCTCTTAGCGATCGCAGTTTTTGATGAATTAAAAGTTTTAGGAGGTGAGTTTTTGCAGTAGTGTTTCCCGCTGAGAGCCGACGGACGCACGACGCTTCCTGCGTGTCGGACGAGGCTTCCTGCGTGTCGGACGAGGCTTCCTGCGTGTCGGACGAGGCTTCCTGCGTGTCGCACGAGGCTTCCTGCGTGTCGGACGAGGCTTCCTGCGTGTCGCACGAGGCTTCCTGCGTGTCGGACGAGGCTTCCTGCGTGTCGCACGACGCTTCCTGCGTGTCGGACGACATACCACTGCCTTCCAGCACGACACTTGTGCTTGTATAAGCATTAACGAACTCTGTCGATCGTGTGAGCTGTGAGGTGCGTAGCGAAGAAGATGATGATGATGATGATGATGATGATGATGATGATGATGATGATGATGATGATGATGATGATGATGAGGAGGAAGGGGGGGGGGTTGGTTGTAGATGAAGCAGTGTTTGTTATAGGTCAATGCGAGAGGCTTTACACTACTAGTTTGTCCTGGAACACGACCCGCCCATCGATTTACAACCAAGGATTCAAACAAGCATTTACTTAAGTACTTAAGAACCTATACATCTTTTCTCAATCTTTGGCGCCTTTGTTTACACTGACAAGTGTCCCAGCATCAAAACTTCGGGAACAATTCAATATTATTATTGTTATAAGGAACCTCCATGTGCTTCGGAGTTCATAAAATGTTTAATAAATGTAAGTATATGGAGGAGGGAAGGAGGGAGAGTGTCGCTGTGGTCCTTGACGGGTCGTGTGGGTCAAGTGCAGCAGACAAGTCAGTAGCAGCAGCAGGACGTTCCAATTGACAGATAACGGCCCTTAACATACACGTCAGCATAAATGCGCAATTGAATACGGAACACAAACTGTTGCTTGAACAGTGTGGTTACGGGGAAGATTATCTTAGTCAGCGTTCAGACTCGTTCTATTATCTTGGATGTGTTATAAGGGTTAGTATGGCAGCTGATTTATTTAACCACTTGTGACTATTCTCATAATGTTAACATTATGTGTTGTGTAATATACTCATGACGCCATCTGCGTCAAGGAGTACCATCCATATTGCTTGTGTGCACACACAGGAGACTGACACTGCTGGCACTATACTTGGCCCTCCTCACATTTGGAAACGCCATGCAGGGGTGTAGGGCAGGGGTGTAGGGCAGGGGTGTAGGGCAGGGGTGTAGGGAAGGGGTGTGGGGCAGGGGTGTGGGACAGAGGTGTGGGGCCGGGGTGTAGGGCAGGGGTGTAGGACAGGGGTGTGGGGCCGGGGTGAGCGACCGGTGGAGGCCTAACCCACGTCTCTACATTCCTAAGAGTCAGTTCTGCTCCAGACACCTACCCAGACTGGCCAGTGACGTCACCTCCACACCGCCGTATAGACCAGGCAAGACATGAACTGTACCAACACTATGAAGCAGTCACCTTCGATCCAGAGGGCTTAGTACTGAAGCAGTCACGTGAGCCTTCTGTACCCCCCCTATAATGATAGGCTACGGGCTCACCATAGCCCGTGCTACGTGGAACTTTTTGTTCCAGGTAGCAAATCTTAAACAGCAACAAGGTACACTGACCTGTCCTTGACTTCAGGACGAGAGCTCTCACCCGCCCTGCCCGCCGCCCCACACAACTCTGCTTTATTATAGACGTCAAACACACGTGGACAGCAGAGGAAAGGTAACCGAATAGTATAGTTTGTCTCTAGTGTAATTTTGGGTTATTATATTGGTCATGTCCATGAAATATAATGTCTTCGTCCATGGTTGGAAACCAGACGCGTGCTACTAGCCATACCAGACTTTGTATAGTGATTTTGTAATTGTATGGGTGGTATCTAGCCTTTCACCTAGGGTGGCAGCGGCTGGTCGTGGATTGAGGTCGTGGCTTGAGTGGTCGTGGATTGATTTATCCTCTACCAGGAGCACTTAAATCAGCAGATAAAGTGCCACTACACAAGGGAGATGGTAAAGCTTTGGGGACAAAACTATAGACCAGTCACGCTAATATCACACTTAATAAAAGTTTTAAAAAGACTGATTAAGAAGCAAATATCTAAAAACATCATATTACAAATACAGTAAAGTCATAACTTAAAATATATTACGGTAACCTGGCCCGGGTAGACAGGTAGGAGGCTCCTAGCCCGGGTGGACAGGTAGGAGGCTCCTGGCCCGGGTGGACAGGTAGGAGGCTCCTGGCCCGGGTAGACAGGTAGGAGGCTCCTGGCCCGGGTGGACAGGTAGGAGGCTCCTAGCCCGGGTGGACAGGTAGGAGGCTCCTGGCCCGGGTGGACAGGTAGGAGGCTCCTAGCCCGGGTGGACAGGTAGGAGGCACCTGGCCCGGGTGGACAGGTAGGAGGCTCCTAGCCCGGGTGGACAGGTAGGAGGGCCCGTCCACTTCCCAGAGTCTCACGCCCCACGGGTCCCGGGTGGACGGGCCCGGGCGGGCCAGGGCGGGCCACTAGAAGATGGGCAGGTAAACATTAACGCACTTGCTCCCTCGTAACAAAAACAGGCTCGGGTAGTCTCGCCTTATTAATCAACGAGTCACAACACAGACAAGACGGTCAAGCGCTATTTGGCTTAAGTGAGTTACCTCTTCTGACTAACCACTTGCCAGATTTTGTTTTTTATGGACGCCATTACTCATATCGCCGTGTGTGAGTGCTGCTCCCGCCGCTCTAGTCGGTGGCGCCACCTGCTGGCGTGCGTGTGCGTGCGTGCGTGTGTGTGTGTGTGTGTGTGTGTGTGTGTGTGTGTGTGTGTGTGTGTGTGTGTGTGTGTGTGTGTGTGTGTGTGTGTGTGTGTGTGTGTGTGTGTGTGTGTGTGTGTACTCACCTAGTTCTCACCTAGTTGTGTTTGCGGGGGTTGAGCTCTGGCTCTTTGGTCCCGCCTCTCAACCGTCAGTCAACAGGTGTACAGGTTCCTGAGCCTATCGGGCTCTATCATATCTACATTTAAAACTGTGTATGGAGTCAGCCTCCACCACACAGTTTTAAATGTAGATATGATAGAGCCCAGTAGGCTCAGGAATCTGTACACCAGTTGATTGACAGTTGAGAGACGGGACCAAAGAGCCAAAGCTCAACGCCCGCAAGCACAAATAGGTGAGTACAAATAGGTGAGTGTGTGTGTGTGTGTGTGTGTGTGTGTGTGTGTGTACGTTGCTCTCTCTCTCACCACATCATCCATGTTTTGATATTCAACGTCGAGTCCCTTATCATCATTATCGTTATTATCAATACAAACCGTGGCTCCGACTCCCTTTCCTAAGCCGACCGACCGACCGGTCGAAGGGGCGGGCCACTGACGAGGATGAAAGTGTTAAAAGTTTCAATTAAGCTCAGCTACTCCGAAGGACGTAACAAAAAGGCGGTGTGTGTGTTTTTGCATGTGTGTTGAGAGTGTGTTTACACAGTAGCCGGGAGGAGGAGGAGGAGGAGGGAAGGGGGGTAGACTGCAGAAAGCTGTATGCGCCTGTCTTCCACTCCTTGTGTTCCTCTCCAGTATTTACGATCACTTCAAACTTCGCTCTATTATCTTATTGGCCACCTGATAGTGGCAGCGGCCGGGGCAAGAACAGGCAGGTGGGGAAGGTTGACATGTTCGCTGGCTTCTCATACCAGCAAGCTCAACCAATAGCCTAATGGAACCGATATGATTCACAGCAAAAACTGACGACAGAGCAAAAAACTGAAGACAGAGCAACATTACTGAAGAGAAGATCAGGACATATTAGAACACGAAAAGTAATTCAAAAGTCTTTGGATAGAAGCAAGAAGGCCGCTACTAGGCAGGAGACGAGAGCGCTAAGAGTGAAGAGTGAGAGTGAGAGCTGGTTGAGAGTTGTGGGGAGGGGGGAGGGGGAGGAACGGGAGAGGGAAAAAGCGGGTAGCACAATGGTCAAAAGTAATATGCAGTAAAATAACACGCCCGGGTCAGAGGAGTATCATATTTAAATCAACACAGTTTTTTTTTTTTACCGTGTGTGTGTGTGTGTGTGTGTGTGTGTGTGTGTGTGTGTGTGTGTGTGTGTGTGTGTGTGTGTGTGTGTGTGTGTGTGTGTGTGTGTGTGTGTGTGCCGCATGAGCTGCCGCGGCCAGACGGAACCATCTGCGGCACACCTTTAAACGCCGCATGTAAACACTAGCACCAGCTGGACTTGGAGACGTCGTGAGCTTGGCTCTAATGATACCAAGTTGGGGCTGATGGTCTTATTGTATGGTGTCGACACACACACACACACACACACACACACACACACACACACTTGGGGGCTGGTAGCTGAGTGGACAGCGCTCTAGACTCGTGGATCTATCGATCGGGGTTCAATCCCCGCAGCCACCGGAAACAGGTGGGCAGTTTCCTTCACCCTGATGTACCTGTTACCTAACAGTAAATAGGTACCAGGGAGTTAGACAGCTCCTACGGGCTACTTCCTGGGGATGTGTGTATGTGTGTGAAAAAAGTTAACAGTTAGTAACAGTTGATTGAGAGTTCAGAGGAAGACCGAAAGAGCAGAGCTCAACCCCCACAAGCACAAATAAATGAATACACAAAGAAACTTGGTGAAAGGGCACAAGATGAAAACCCAGATGCAATAGCTCTCACATAATTGTCAAGTATCACTGTCATATCTTGAGGTTATCTTGAGATGATTTCGGGGCTTTAGTGTCCCAGCGGCCCGGTCCTCGACCAGGCCTCCACCCCCAGGAAGCAGCCCGTGACAGCTGACTAACTCCCAGGTACCTATTTACTGCTAGGTAACAGGGGCATTTAGGGTGAAAGAAACTTTGCCCATTTGTTTCTGCCTCGTGCGGGAATCGAACCCGCGCCACAGAATTACGAGTCCTGCGCGCTATCCACTAGGCTACGAGGCCCCCGTAGGTCATAACATAACTGTCATAACAGTTTTTTAACAGGACTACAGAGTAGTCCTGTTAAGTCTCCTGAGACTGATGGACTACTACTACTACTACTACTCTGTATCAAGGAGAGAAGGAAGAACAGTGGCTCTGCTGATAAGAAAGAACTGTAGTTTTAGAGACTTCTGTCCTGTGAAGGGTTCAGAGGCTATATAAAAGCCACTGTGACAATGGGAAGACCAAACATCATGATAGTAGTAATATATAACCCTCCAATAAATGACAGAAGACAGACAGGAGTATGATAGAAACATGGCGACCATCAGTATAATAGAGAACACCCACTGAGAGAGAGAGAGAGAGAGAGAGAGAGAGAGAGAGAGAGAGAGAGAGAGAGAGAGAGAGAGAGAGAGAGAGAGAGAGAGAGAGAGAGAGAGAGAGAGAGAGATAAAAACCTAACATCAACAAGTCCCCCAAATCTCCCCACAAACTTCAAACGGCAGCGTGGAGAGGAAATAATCCCACTCGGATGTTCTGGTGACCAATACGTCCACTTAAAGTCACTAAGCCGGCCTCGCCCCCCCTCCCCCCTCTCTGCCCCATATAACCCCCCTCCTCGCCCCATATAACCCCCTTCTCCACCTCATATCAAGGAGGCCCACTTGAGGGGACGTGATTGTGTGTGTTCTCTCTCAAATTGGAGAGCATTTAAAACAAACAGGTTCTTTAAGTCGTATAAAAAAAACGATTTCAGGTTTTGATTTGTTGTAGGGAGCCGGTCGGCCAACACACTGGACTTGTGATCCTGTGGTCCCGGGTTCGATCCCAGGCGCCGGCGAGAAACAATGGGCAGAGTTTCTTTCACCCTTTGTCCTCTGTTACCAAGCAGTAAAATAGGTACCTGGGTGTTAGTCACCTGTCACGGGCTGCTTCCTGAGGGTGGAGGCCTGGTCGAGGACCGGGCCGCGGGGACACTAAAGCCCCGAAATCATCTCAAGATAAGGGTTTAACGCCTCTCAACCTCTGGAGGGTTATTAAGGCCACCACAAGAGCTTACTGACCAACCGGTATGGACACTTTAGTCCAGAATATAGTCCAGAACTAAAGTTAATTGTCAGTGCTAATTCCTGTTAGCACTATCTTACATTCTTAAAATTCAAAGAACTCTTAGATGAATTTGAAGAAAGTAGAATAGTGCAAACAGGAACTAACAGATCCATTTATTATCACAGCCCACAGTTATAAAATGAAAGTACTTATAGTAAGTATTTGGTGGAAATTGTTAATATGTAGTGATGGACCACCAGAAAGTTGACTTATGTATTATTATATTTGGACAAACCGGAAACTGTTTAGACCTAACCTAACCTACCCTAGCAATCCTAGGTCTGAGACATGCGTAGGCCTAACATAGTACATATATATATGAGCAATACTAGGCCTACGAATATTTAAGTTTAGATTTTAGCATTTATGACAATGACATGTGTCAAAATATGTATATGGGGCGAGTAACAAAATCCGCAGACTAACAAAGGTCGTCTCAGCTGGAATACAACTTGGCTACAAGTATCTCTGGCAGTTCTGCTTGTATAGTGATCAAGATGAAGTCAAGTGTGTGGACAAAGCCAAGACACACTAAGAGCATTACATCTTAGACTGTTAAATTGAGCCATTTAGAGATAAATCTAAACTTCGCTGCTTGACATGACGAACCATCTTATTACTAAGGATAAAATATATGAAAACCTTGTTCATTCCCATGCTGTTTCCAGTGCATAAATGACAGATATTAAGAAATTGTCTCCGTGGTGTAGTGGTAAGACACTCGCCTGGCGTTCCGCGAGCGCTATGTCATGGGTTCGTATCCTGGCCGGGGAGGATTTACTGGGCGCAATTCCTTAACTGTAGCCTCTGTTTAACGCAACAGTAAAATGTGTACTTGGGTGAAAAAACGATTCTTCGCGGCAGGGGATCGTATTCCAGGGACCATAGGATTAAGGACCTGCCTGAAACGCTACGCGTACTAGTGGCTGTACAAGAATGTAACAACTCTTGTATATATCTCAAAAAAAAAAAAAAAAAAAAAAAAAAAAAAAAAAAAAAAAAAAAAAAAAAGCAACGTAGTGTGAATACTTGTAATAAACATCTTTCCTATGACCTCTGTAATACCTCCGGAGGTAACACAGCCAAGCATTAGCGAAAAGACTTACCATTAATGTAGAATGTCTATCAGTAAACACATAGCTACTGAAATGGAACAATCTCTAGCTGAAAGTAAAAGATGTACAGTTTAGCCCTACTTGTTCGTGTTAAACAATAGTTTAAATTTCACATTTACAGGTTTTATTCTACTATTCACAACATGTGTTAATCTACATTATATATTGCTCGTTTAAATCAGGATAAATACTATTTATTTTTACCAAGTAAAAATAATATTTTTATGTCTCGGGTGATACACCAGCTGCAGATGTTATATGACATTAAAGTGACGAGCAGAAAGATGGCTAAACATGCATATTTTTTGTATACAAAAAAACTGAAATTAACGAGACAGGTATTGTCACATTGTATGATTCATGCGGTGAATCTCCACCACTTGGCACACCCGGTGCGGGTAGCCACCACCCGTGACTGGCTCCCCTGCTCTCCGGAAATGAATGACGAGATCAACACCTGTGGGACACTCCAGAGCACACGTAAGATGTTCTGCGCAGATGAGGAGCAACAACTGCCGTGTAACGTGTAATGTCATGTGTCACATGTTCAGGACAGGTGTTTGTATACGTCAAAGTGCTTTGGACAACTGTTCAACCCTCAGAATTAGGATCTAATGCTAATATTATAGACGATCGCGCGCACAAGACGTTATGCGGGAGACATACCACATCTGGAATGACTCGGTAACGGTGAGAGACGTGAATCACTGGCCCATCAAGCACTCAATGTCCTCTTACGAAACCTGTACATCTTCCCTCAACCATGGCGGCATAGTCTGCAAGTATTAAACAATTTACGATCTAGGAAATGCTGCGACGTCATCCACAACAATAACAACCTTGCCTTGTGGAGTTCAGAAGGTCGTAAGTTGTTTAACCAAGCTGCCATAATAGAGGAAAGATGCACAGGTTTCGCAACTGGACATAAACTCTTGACGAATCCAAGTCGTCAAAAGGGTGTCACTATTTCCTCTCACGTGGAGAACACTCCACATAATGATTAGTTATCCAATCACAGTTATTAGTTACAGTGATTAGTTATCTAATCACAACTGCGTAGTGATTAGTACCACTAAACAAGCCCCCCCCCCATACATGCTAAATGGTATCCAGCTATTTTCACCCTTCATGTGCAGTCCGCCAGCCCTAACAAGGCCACTTTCCTCATCTTAGAGTGTATTAGGATTGTTACGGTGTCGACACCGTCATTGGAGTACAGTGGCCATGTCAGCGCCATCTATGGGTCTGCTCTCCAACTCCTGGTAGTTGGTGCAACTCGGACAACGCCATCTGTTGGTGGCGGTGAATGGCTCCGGTTTCCTGCCTCAGTCAGAATGTGAGGTCGATGGTGATGACCAACCCGTTCTCGCACTTTCGTATAGTCAATATTGACTAATTAAATACGTGCATATGTGACATACTAGTTTACCTTGAAAAGCTTCATAGAAAACACCGACCTTACCTAACCTTCTTAGTATGTTAAGATAAGCATCTTATTGCTTCTTAATTACAATTATTACTTAACCTATTATAGGTATAGATATTGGTTAAGTAATAACTGTAATTACGAACCAATAAGATGCTTATATTAACATACTAAGAAGGTTAGGTAAGGTCAGTGTTTTCTATGAAGCTTTTCAAGGTAAACTAGCATGTTTAGTATGTCACATATGCACGGATTTAATAAGTCAATATTGACTGTAAAAAAGTGCGAGAACGGGTTGTGATGACCTCTGGTGGGTGGTGTATCAAGTGGACCAGACCACACACTAGAAGGTGAAGGGACGACGACGTTTCGGTCCGTCCTGGACCATTCCAAGTCGATTGGAATGGTTTATCAAAATCAGCGCCATCTAGGTTGTGGCTACAATGCACAATATCAATTCCCTGGTGGAAGAGTTTTATCCCAGGGTTACCCAGTGTACTATCTGGCTAATGACGTTTTTATGTTCACAGAGGTAACACATGGAGGCGATTGAGCTGAGGAGGGCAGTTGACCTTGGGCAGTCCAAGAACTCTTAGCTTGGTCCTGCGAGAGGACTAAGTAGCCGCCGTCGCTCCGAGCAGTGTGTGTTAGCTGCTGATATATACAGTGGTATTGAAGATCGACGTACCTGTGATTGGCTGGTAAGAGTTATGGAAGGCAATGATGTGTCTATTGAGAATCTATTGTGAAGTGCTGCTAATAAGCTGCTAGAGGCTTCTGCCAGGGTGTTAACTACCCCTGTATGTGTTAGTTTGGACCCCTGTCAGCGTGTTGCTGAAGCCCTCTGCCAGTGAGTATCTGGGGCCAGATTCACGAAGCTGTTACGCAAGCACTTACGAACCTGTCCATCTTTTCTCAATCTTTGGCGGTTTTGTTTACAATTATTAAACAGTTAATGAGCTCCGAAGCACCAGGAGGCTGTTTATAACAATAACAACAGTTGATTGGCAAGTTTTACTGCTTGTAAACTGTTTAATAAATGTAAACAAAGCCGTCAAAGATTGAGGAAAGATGTACACGTTCGTAAGTGCTTGCGTAACTGCTTCCTGAATCCGGGTCCTGGAGAGTGAAGGTGAGGTGTAGGCACATCGTGATACTGTGTGGGTGGACTGGCCCAAGTAGAAGGTGAACTCGCCAGTATTTGCCAATACGAGTGGACTTCGTGTACCTGGAATGTGGATTCACAGGGTTTAATAAACACTCGTTGTGTTGTCCTTCGAGAAAGAGACACCATTGTAAATAGGTGTAGTTATACTTTAATATTATAAGATATATTGGTGAAGGGAATTGTGTATAGTTTATCACTATTTATTCATTATACTACTACTTGATAGTCAGTTCTTGAAAGTATACCACCGACTTGGGGTTGGATATAGTAAGAGGTCATAACAGCAAGAACCCGGTTACTGGCCCAAAGTGACCGTAACAAGGATCTTTACCTAATCTAACGACCTAATGATCTTTAGGATCGTTAGGATATGACAACCAATCGAATGCTGCTAAATTGTCACTCATCTGATTGCTTGAGACAGTCAAGTGATGACGCTGTAGATGCTTCAAGGTTTTGAGAGCCGACATTGTTTGTACAAGGTATATGTACACCGTAGAATATGCCAATATATATTAAGCAGGCGATGAATCACAACGTGGCTAAAGTATGATGACCACACCACACACTAGAAGGTGAAGGGACGACGACGTTTCGGTCCGTCCTGGACCATTCTAAAGTCGATTGTGAATGGTCCAGGACGGACCGAAACATCGTCGTCCCTACACATTCTAGTGTGGTCTGGTCATCAATATATATTAATATCCTAAAACATCGTGTAACTAGCGTAATGTGACCAAAGTATAGACGGGGTGGGTCTACTTGGCCCATTGTCGGGGTACAAGAAATCTTAATGTTATCTATACTAGCCTTCACGAGGATGCAACCCACAACAGCTGCCTAACTCCGGGGTATCCATTTTACGGTTAGGGGAACAGAGGCATCAGGTGGAAGGAAACGTGTCAAAAAGCTTATGTCTTGCAGCGAGAATCGAACCCGGGGCTTTCAGATTCCAGTGTCTTGGTAATGACACCTCAAGTCTGTCATGTCAGTGTGCCCGCACGGCTGGCTGGCTGGTGATGTACCCGCACGGCTGACTGGGTGGTGATGTACCCGCACGGCTGACTGGCTGGTGATGTACCCGCACGGCTGGCTGGCTGGTGATGTACCCGCACGGCTGGCTGGCTGGTGATGTACCCGCAAGGCTGGGTGGTGATGTACCCGCAAGGCTGGGTGGTGATGTACCCGCACGGCTGGCTGGCTGGTGATGTACCCGCATGGCCGCACCAAGCCACTGTGGGTGGCGCGGCTGGAGGTGAAAAATGAGTCTGGTATTTGTCAGGACGCTGATGATCTTAATACTGAAAAAAACACCACTCTTTTGTTTTTTCTTCTCCCTCCCCGTCTCCATTTCTCATCCTTCTCCTCGACTCTCCAGTTCTCAGACCCCGTGTGATGTCCTTGTGTCCTGGGGTGTGTCCTGTGTGTCCCGGGGTGTGTCCTGGGGTGTGTACTGTGTGTCCTAGTGGCCTGGGGTCAGATTCACGAAGCAGTTACGCAAGCACTTACGAACCTGTACATCTTTTCTCAATCTTTGGCGGCTTTGTTTCCAATTATTAAACAGTTAATGAGCTCCGAAGCACCAGGAAGCTGTTTATAACAATAACAACAGTTGATTGGCAAGTTTTCATGCTTGTAAACTGTTTAATAAATGTAACCAAAGTCGTCAAAGATTGAGGAAAGATGTACACGTTCGTAAGTACTTGCGTAACTGCTTCGTGAATCTGGCCCCCAGGTTCGTAAGTGCTTGCGTAACTGCTTCGTGAATGTGGCCCCTGGGTTGCTGGCTCCCCCGTCTGGCTGTGTCCTCGGGAACTTGCCAAGTCATTCCTCCCTGGCCAGAGCTTTAACCCATATCAAATTAATATATGAAATTAATGAACCCAGATCAGAGTAAGTATCCACTACGAAAATTAAACTAAAATTACGAACGTTTGTGTTTCACCGCATTATCAACGAAATAGTTTCCTTGATTTGAAATACCAGTATTTGCTTAATATGTGGTGAAACATTATAACGTTCAGAATTTTCTTTTAATTTTCCTAGTGGAAAATGCAAAGAAAATAATGTGAAATGTGAAAATAATTATACAATGTCGTACCAAATAACCAAAACCGCACTTCTTGGGCTAGTATGCAAGGCTCAATTTGCCTAACAAGCAGTGATTTTCGATATTTTCCAATATTTCTTTCCAAATTGGGATATCCTTGCTAATTGGAAGGTCATTAACGGGCTCTTATCAAACTTGGTAATTAGCTGGCTGATCTGGCTTGATGATAGTACTATCATGTGACTGCCTCAGTGTTCCAGCACCCAGCCAGGTAGGCAGTGTGGGGTCCCTACTTCCTCTGTGGCTGTAGGCGCTTCCTACACGATAATCTCTTCGGTGTCTACCTACCTAAACACACTCTCACACACACACACACACACACCTGGTAATCACCTGTTGATTGACAGTTGAGACCTGTTGAGAGGCGGGACCAAAGAGCCAAAGCTCAACCCCCGCAAGCACAAATAGGTGAGTACACACATACACCTGGTAATCACCTGTTGATTGACGGTTGAGACCTGTTGAAACTTGACGGTTGAGAGGCGGGACCAAAGAGCCAGAGCTTAACCCCCGCAAACACAACTAGGCGAGCACAACACACACGTGGTGGATGATCCTCCAGGTTGTTGTGGTGGTGTTGGCACGAGGACCGCAAGCTGAGCAGGGAACATTCGACCACTTGGCCGCGGGCGGCTGCGGGGTAGTAACTAACATCTCAATCCCACGCGAGGTATACGCCAGAAAACCTTTAATCCAATCATCAGGGGCAGTAACAGCACCTGTGCGACGTGGTTAACTCCCCTCTGGCACTTCCCGCGGCACACTCTCCCCTCCCTCCACTCCCCTCTTGGCTAGGGTAATTACCTCACATATCATCTCAACACTTCCACGGCCGCTGTTCATCTTCCTATCCCACGCCAGCAGCCTGGTGGATAGCGCGCAGGACTCGTAATTCTGTGGCGCGGGTTCGATTTCCGCACGAGGCAGAAACAAATGGGCAAAGTTTCTTTCACCCTGAATGCCCCTGTTACCTAGCAGTAAATAGGTACCTGGGTGTTAGTCAGCTGTCACGGGCTGCTTCCTGGGGGTGGAGGCCTGGTCGAGGACCGGGCCGCGGGGACACTAAAAGCCCCGAAATCAACTCAAGATAACCCCAGCATGTCAGAAATACCTTTCCATACCCGTCACATACGGCGGCCTTCCTACCCTGAACCACGGGTTTCTAGGGACTATGACACTACCACCTATAACATGAAGGATCATAATAACGTGGCTGAAGTATGTTGACCAGACCACACACTTGAAGGTGAAGGGACGACGACGTTTCGGTCCGTCCTGGACCATTCTCAAGTCGACAATCGACTTGAGAATGGTCCAGGACGGACCGAAACGTCGTCGTCCCTTCACCTTCTAGTGTGTGTTCTGGTCAACTTGAAGGTTAATACCACTGAGCGTGGAACCTCTTCCCCTCTTCTTTGTGGCGATGGCAGTGATACGCACTTAATCTTTGGCGGTAACGAGGTTGTTAACGCCGGATTATACAATATTCAGAGTCCAACCGGTCGGAAGAGCACTTTTTGGCCCAACAGCTCACACCAAATTGGGTTTTATATCCCACACGGGACCATCTTTATTCCCGGAGGCTTCCACCTGAATGGGTTTCAATCGCCCACATTAATCGTGACTTACCAAGCCTGCTCTCGGCAGGTAACTTGGTAGCCCTTCGTCAGTAAGCAAGAGCTCATGCCCAACCACTTGGGCAGGACGGTAGAGTGACAGTCTCGCGTCATGCAGGTCGGCGTTCAATCCCCGACCAAGTGGTTGCGCACCATTCCTTTCCCCCCGTCCCATCCCAAATCCTTATCCTGACCCCTTCCCAGTGCTATATAGTCATAATGGCTTGGCGCTTTTCCCATTCTTGAGGTTATCTTGAGATGATTTCGGGGCTTTTAGTGTCCCCGCGGCCCGGTCCTCGACCAGGCCTCCACCCCCAGGAAGCAGCCGGTGACAACTGACTAACACCCAGGTATCTATTTTATTGCTAGGTAACAGGGGCATAGGGTGAAAGAAACTCTGCCCATTGTTTCTCGCCGGCGCCTGGGATCGAACCCAGGACGACAGGATCACAAGTCCAGCGTGCTGTCCACTCGGCCGACCGGCTCCAATTCTCTCTCTCTCTCATGTGTGAAGGGCGAGGTATGCCGCAACACAACTGATCTCGTCATATTAGTGTCATGGTGTTGGACCCTCTCCCATAGCAGGCTGGGTCCTGCCAGATCTAACTAAGGGGTGTGGATCTCCTAGTGTACCATCTGAGCTGACTGACAACCTAGCTTCCCTCGCTTCAGACAAAGAGAAAAAGGCTACTTAATCTCAATGTTTTGGCTCAATCTAGAGAAGCAAAAAGTTCCTACTCGTGAAGTTCAGAGTAAAGTCAGGCTGTTCAAACGCTCACACACACACACACACACACACACACACACACACACACACACACACACACACACACACTCGGGGGACCGGAAAGCATTCTGACCAAGATCAAACAAACCGCGACCAGTTACAACAACTCTCCAGCAGGCACCGGCTCCATCCGGCCTCATAGCCCTTGCAAAAATAAAAACAGAGCCCCGTTGATAAAAAAATCCCCCAAAAGAGGGGAAGAAGGGCTGGGGTAATCGGAGCGCGGGTTTCTGCATCACTCATGTGAAGAAAAATGTCTCAAGGTGGCGGCGCACATCAAATAATGCACCGCTTCTCCGCCTAAGATTAATTAGAGCTTTTTGTACATTTTCTCGAAGCGCATCACACGAGAAGCAGCTTTGTCACTCTCCAAGGTGGAGGGAGGGCCGGGGATCGACGCGTGGTTCCGGCCTCCCTGTCTGCTCTCCCGTCTGCCGTTCCCCTGTCACCCCGTCTGCCGCCCCCCCCCCCTGCCACCCCCTCATCCTCTTGGGGTTTCTGAGGTAGGGCGAAGGATGGACTTTGTTAATTATTTCAATGGTATAATTGCATTATTGAGAGGCTCAAACTTCCATTATAATTACGACCGGTTATCTCAACAACCACAACCACCAGCCACCAGGACCACAACCACCAGCCACCAGGACCACAACCACAACCACCAGCCACCAGGACCTCAACCACAACCACCAGCCACAGCCAACAAGCACACCAGGGCTCTCCTGGAGGCCACCACCACCACTGGAGGAGGCGAGAGGGATGCAATAACTCGGCAGCGGGTCTGAAGGACCTGACAGACGACTCATATCCTGCCCCAGTATGCTCCAGTCTCCCCCCCCCCCCCCCCCCCACCATGCTCAATACGCTCAGTGTTGCGGTGCTGAGCATGTCACAGGAGGCAGGTGGCGGTGAAGCACAGTTAACCTCCCATACAGGGTTACCTTACCTTACCTTGAGGTTACCTTGAGGTGCTTCCGGGGCTTAGCGTCCCCGCGGCCCGGTCGTCGACCAGGCCTCCTGGTTGCCGGACTGATCAACCAGGCTGTTGGACGCGGCTGCTCGCAGCCTGACGTATGAGTCACAGCCTGGTTGATCAGGTAGGGTACGAGTATTCCATGCATTGCTTCCGGTCATTTGAGCTTCCAGCTTCCATCTTTTATCCTACTTTCTCTCAATTTAAAGAGTTTTTCTCCAACTTTATTCCTTTACGTATAACTAATGTTACCAGATCCTCCTGTTGATCCTCTTCTAGACTTGCGAGACACGCGACGCTGGAGAGAGAAGTTAGACTGTCTAAGGCGATACCTTAGGTACCTGCGTTGCTCCTCGCGGTCCCTGGTACCTGTGTCCCACGGTGCTGGCTCCTCGCGGTCCCTGGTACCTGTGTCCCACGGTGCTGGCTCCTCGCGGTCCCTGGTACCTGTGTCCCACGGTGCTGGCTCCTCGCGGTCTCTGGTACCTGTGTCCCACGGTGCTGGCTCCTCGCGGTCCCTGGTACCTGTGTCCCACGGTGCTGGCTCCTCGCGGTCTCTGGTACCTGTGTCCCACGGTGCTGGCTCCTCGCGGTCTCTGGTACCTGTGTCCCACGGTGCTGGGTACCTGTGTCCCACGGTGCTGGCTCCTCGCGGTCCCTGGTACCTGTGTCCCACGGTGCTGGCTCCTCGCGGTCTCTGGTACCTGTGTCCCACGGTGCTGGGTACCTGTGTCCCACGGTGCTGGCTCCTCGCGGTCTCTGGTACCTGTGTCCCACGGTGCTGGCTCCTCGCGGTCTCTGGTACCTGTGTCCCACGGTGCTGGCTCCTCGCGGTCTCTGGTACCTGTGTCCCACGGTGCTGGCTCCTCGCGGTCCCTGGTACCTGTGTCCCACGGTGCTGGGTACCTGTGTCCCACGGTGCTGGCTCCTCACGGTCTCTGGTAATATTATCGTGTCGTGTTTTTCTTCAGTTTTCCTCAATTTTACACAATTACCGCGACACTTTGGCCATTTGTGGCTATTCATGATTTGTCTAAGTGCTTGGGGCTCACGGTGGCTGCACACGCGTTTTAAGTTAATCTTCTCCTAGCTCACTCTCCGCTTCCTTCCAAATGACTTGGGCTTGAGCCCTCCGTAACATCAGGGATTTCAAACCACGCACTCGAGTAAACTGAATGTGTATACAAAGAATACTTTCCCGTGGGTAGTTGGTTGGTAACAGCCCTACGATCCGAACTGCTTTCTTGTTATTTCTTCTAGTTACCTCTTACATTGCCTCCTTACCTTACCTCCTCCAACTCTCCCTAAGTCAATCCTCTCTCTCTCACACACACACCTCACCTCGCCCATCTATCCCTCTTTCTCACCCCCTCCCATTCTCTTATTTCAATGTTTTCCACTTAAACATATACAGATGATTTTATAGTCCATCTTTATAATTTTGCAGAAATTAGATTTGTATTATTCGAAGTCGTCTCCTCTCCACCTCGGTACCACCAGCGCCTCTCACACCTTCAAGTTTATTCTCTTCACCTTATAGATAAAGTAAAGATTCCCTACATTTTCTCTGAACAAGAGAAAGATAAGCACAATTTTATCTTTTCTTGACACGTGACAAAAAAATCTACCTTTGACATGTGAGAGAAACACATTCTTCCTTTTCTTAAGACACGTGAGAGAAACATTCCACTTTTCCTTGAGGCAGATGAGGTGAGAAACATTCTACCTATCCTACACATTTTATATATATTTATGGTTATGTCTTTGCTTCAAATTTTATAGAATAACGGACCATAATGCCGTAGTGTCAACACCTAACAGGTCATCACCACCAACACTGACCATCTTACTCTGCTAGGGACACCACACTACCCGTCTTGGTATGCTGATCAGACCACACACTAGAAGGTGAAGGGACGACGACGTTTCGGTCCGTCCTGGACCATTCACAATCGACTTGAGAATGGTCCAGGACGGACCGAAACGTCGTCGTCCCTTCACTTTCTAGTGTGTGATCTGGTCAACATACTTCAGCCACGTTATTGTGACGCCTTGTCTGCACCCGTCTTGGTACACTATACACCCTTGGTAACGGTGTATACACTATACACCGTTGCACCCAGGGTGTAACGCACATGCGCTGGTGTTACACATTTGTTATCTGCTACCATTATGCCCACACGTTAACCCATTAAACTACACAACTAGCCTTTGCACAATTCTTTTCACCTTCTCCTTTTGTCTCTCGGTACTAAACTACCAACTAACTATTTGTAACAGAACCTGATGTTCAATTATGAATAATTCTTAATAACACAATTCTACATCACTCATTCACTACAACTAAACTAACACCATAATAACATTCACGACATAAACCTATTGTAATGTTCCGCCAAGAACCTCCACTCCACCATTCCTACCCCCCGTCCCATCCCAAATCCTTATCCTGACCCCTTCCCAGTGCTATATAGTCGTAATGGCTTGGTGCTTTCTCCACATAGTTCCCTTCCTCCTCCACCACCACCAGCCCCCCTCCTCCACTGCTCCTCCATGTTTCCCTCGCCCACTAATCTCTCCGCCATAACAGGGTGGAGAATGCAGGAAATTATTTAATAAGATAATAAATAGCTTCCTCGGAGGATGTTACGAGGCTCCTTAACTTTTTCCCTGCTCTGATAATGCACTCGGCGGCGGCCAGTTTTAACCCCTCTTGCCCAACCAGCTCCACGGTACTTACTGACCTCTCCAGGGACTACCTCAACACCTATCCGCCAAGTGACTTTCACACCAGAGGTGAAGAGCACCAAGAAGGAGCCGCAGGACAGGCTCCGGAGGGGATCTAGTATGCACCAAGGAGGAGCCGCAGGACAGGCTCCGGAGGGGATCTAGTATGCACCAAGGAGGAGCCGCAGGACAGGCTCCGGAGGGGATCTAGTATGCACCAAGGAGGAGCCGCAGGACAGGCTCCGGAGGGGATCTAGTATGCACCAAGGAGGAGCCGCAGGACAGGCTCCGGAGGGGGATCTAGTATGCACCAAGGAGGAGCCGCAGGACAGGCTCCGGAGGGGATCTAGTATGCACCAAGGAGGAGCCGCAGGACAGGCTCCGGAGGGGATCTAGTATGCACCAAGGAGGAGCCGCAGGACAGGCTCCGGAGGGGATCTAGTATGCTCACTAATTGTGTCCGTACTTGTATTCCGCCTCACATTAGATTCCTGTAGCCGCTCCCTGATGTATGGCAGGGGATCCCAGCCATTACCAGCATCTGAGGGGTTCCCAGCATTCCCCCTAAACTTGTGGTGCTGGGAGTGCCCTCAGGGGGGTGGAGGGGAAGGCTGGGGAGAGGAGTAAGGCGAGGGGAAAAGCGGAGGTGGAAGATAAGGACTGAGAGAAGAGGGATGGGAAGAAGGGGGAGAGAGGCGTGGACACAAGGAGCGGTAAAGCAAATCAGGCGGGGGATGTCCGCAGACGTCCTCAATGGTAGTTTCTCGCTGTTATTGCGAATGTATATATAAACACACGCACGCACTGGAGGAACTTTCTCCCATGTGTATTGGCGGCTTCCATGTGTTATCTATATCTCCTTTCATGTGTTATCAATGTCTCCTAAGTAGTTGCAGTATTATGTCAAGCAATGTCATGCAAGTAATCTTGTATAATATAAAGATGTAAGGGTGTTAATGACGGCGATATAATCTTACGAAGTATGCAGGTAAATCTTACAATTAACGGAGACATGTAATTACCTCTCGAGCAGGCTGAGCAGGCCGAGTAATGCTCTGATAGCCTTCAGCCTGACCAGCGACGGGGAACATTGGTCACCAGCCAAACATCTTTTTTGTCCTGGGTGTTGCAGATGTTCCTGGGGGGTAGCAGGTGTATTGTGGGAGGCGCACCTGGCATGGGAAGCATGTTCGAGGGGGTGCAGGTGGTGCGGTGCGTTCGGGGGCGTGGTAGTGAAGGAGTTCTAAGAGACTGGTTGACGTGTTGACGGCATATTGATATTCTCATGAAGTTGGGAGTAGTATTTCGTGTCATTGACCTCTTCTCCCAGCTGTACTTACCTAGTTATGCTTGCGGGGGATGAGGTCGGCTCTTTGGTCCCGCCTCTCAAATGTCAATCAACTGGTGTACAGATTCCTGAGCCTACTGGGCTCTATCATATCTACACTTAAAACTGTGTATGGAGTCAGCCTCCACCACATCATTTCCTAAAGAATTACATTTAGTAACTACTCTGACACTAAAATTCTTTCAAATGTCTTTATGGCTCATTTGGGCACTCAATTTCCACCTGTGTCCCCTAGTGTGCGTGCCCCTTTTGTTAAATCAACTGACTTTGTCAACCCTATCAATTGCTCTGCACAATGTCAGGTGTGTAAAGGATAGATGCGCATTAGATAGATGTCATGCACAGGTGTGTATGACACTTGTCTCTAGCTAAATATCTTATCTCCTCCGTTGGGCAATTCGCGCTCTGTAAGTGACTCATTAACGATCAATGCAAGAGGTATGCTGAGGGCCTGTGCTGCTTCTTTTAACATCTATGGTGTTACACTGTGTTGTGGTGGAGGCTGACTCCATACACAGTTTCAAATGTAGCTATGATAGAGCCCAGTAGGCTCAGGAATCTGTACACCAGTTGATTGACGGTTGAGAGGCGGGACCAAAGAGCCAGAGCTCAACCCCCGCAAACACAACTAGGTGAGTACAACTAGGTGAGTACTGTCTAGTTTAATAGCTTTAGTTTTATCTAGTGACCACAATAATATTCTCTCATCTTGGTAACCACCTCTTCTAGCACTGTAGACTGTTCAGGTTCAGTTGTGAAGAGTCCATGGAAGCTGGCATTAAGTTCATCATAAATTTCCTTACCATTTTCTTGAGGATATCTTCATACTGCACCAAAATTTGCCAGTGCAGGCTACTGAACATATGGCCCTGTATGACTAACCATCTTGCGAGATGGGGACTTTTAGTATCACTGCTGCCTTATTCACGCTTGTGTTGAGGATATCCTCATAATGCACCTAGACTCTGCCAGTGCAGACAACTTATCACATGCCTCTGTATGACTAAAACATCCTGTGTGATGGGGACTTGTAGTATCACATGGCTAGTTGTTTTACACACTGTACTCCCCTTCATATAGTCTAGGGCAGCTGTATAAATACAGATGTACCTAAATATGTTAATAAAAAAATTCCATTTCCTGCATATTCACCTCTCGTTTTTGTAACATAGTTACTTGGTTGCTCATTGTCAGTTTCCTTATTATCTGAATATGTAGGATTTTTGGTTGTGTCTTAGCTTTAGATGCAGTATCATTGTCAATTTCCTAAATCCTGCGTACATTTAGGTATTCGTTCTTAGACCTGTAGCGTTTATTCCTACTTTCCTCCGGCCTTTGACTTCGGTATTTCTTCCATTCCCTCCCATTTTTAGTGTTTGCTTCTTGGTGCAATATTGAATCATCGGGTATTGTGTTCTCTCCTACTTCTCTTATTGTTGTGTGGGTCCGTCTTCTGCTTCTTTGCATCTCGGTTTGACTTGCTCCGGCATTTCTTAGAGTGTCTTCACTCTAAGTTCTCCTCACTTTTCTATAGTCTAGTCTCTTTTCCCCAACTCCAATTCTTATGGGCATTGTTTAAAGTCAAATACCAGCACACAATCACTCGCTCCAAGGTGTATTTCGTGCTCCAAGTTGTCGGTGTCTCCCTCAAGTCTTGGTGAAGATCAGGTCCAGTAGGGTTGTGCTTCTCGTCCCCTTTCCTGTACAAGATGACACAAGGGATGACACAGCGGGGATGCTAAGCCCCGAAATCATCTCAAGATAACCTTAAGACAAGGGAAAGTCATCTTGTTGCAGGCGACGCGTCACAATAACGTGGCTTGAAGATGAGAGAACTGAACCACACACCAGAAGACGACGACGTCTCGGTCTTGACCATTAGCAAGTTGAGGTGTGGCAGAGAGTATAAGGTGCACAGGAGGCACCGTGCTCCTCCTCCTGAGCACAGGAGGGCTCAGAGGGGGACAGATAGAGAGCCAGATACATCAGGGGGGGGGGGGGGTCGTGAGGGGCAGGAGAGGGGGGGGGGGAGAGGAATAGGTGCCGTGGGAACAAGGGGCCACAAAACACGACGAATTATTTATATGATAATCTTCATCAATCACAAGTATTACTGAGGCGGCGTAAAACCTGCTAGATCCATCATGCAAGGTCCTCACACCACTGCCGCCCACCCACCCACCCCCCGCCCCGCCCCGCCCCGCCCCGCCACCCACCCGCCGCCCCGCCACCCTGCCGCCCCGCCATCCTGCCGCCCCAACAACCACACACTTTACTATTTTTTAACAACACATCAAAGTCTCTGTCAACATTAAAATAACATACATTAAAATCCTGACTGGTTCGTCTCTGATACGCCCTTCAGCTCACTATGATAAATTATGTGTGTGTGTGTGAGTGTGTGTGTGTGTGTGTGTGAGTGTGTGTGTGTGTGTGTGTGCTCACCTATTTGTGATTGCGGGGGTTGAGGTTTGTCTCTTTGGTCCCGCCTCTCAACTGTCAATCAACTAGTGTACAGATTCTTGAGCCTACTGGGCTGTGTGTGTGTGTGTGTGTGTGTGTGTGTGTGTGTGTGTGTGTGTGTGTGTGTGTGTGTGTGTGTGTGTGTGTACTCACCTAATTGTACTCACCTAATTGTGCTTGCGGGGGTTGAGCTATGGCTCTTTGGTCCCGCCTCTCAACCGTCAATCAACTGGTGTACAGATTCCTGAGCCTATTGGGCTCTATCATATCTACATTTGAAACTGTGTATGGAGTCAGCCTCCACCACATCACTTCCTAATACATTCCATTTACTAACTACTCTGACACTGAAAAAGTTCTTTCTAACGTCTCTGTGGCTCATTTGGGTACTCAGCTTCCACCTGTGTCCCCTTGTTCGCGTCCCACCAGTGTTGAATAGTTCATCCTTGTTTACCCGGTCGATTCCCCTGAGGATTTTGTAGGTTGTGATCATGTCCCCCCTTACTCTTCTGTCTTCCAGTGTCGTGAGGTGCATTTCCCGCAGCCTTTCCTCATAACTCATGCCTCTTAGTTCTGGGACTAGTCTAGTAGCATACCTTTGGACTTTTTCCAGCTTCGTCTTGTGCTTGACAAGGTACGGGCTCCATGCTGGGGCCGCATACTCCAGGATTGGTCTTACATATGTGGTGTACAAGATTCTGAATGATTCCTTACACAGGTTCCTGAACGCCGTTCTGATGTTAGCCAGCCTCGCATATGCCGCAGACGTTATTCTCTTTATGTGGGCTTCAGGAGACAGGTTTGGTGTGATATCAACTCCTAGATCTTTCTCTCTGTCTGTTTCATTAAGTACTTCATCTCCTATTCTGTATCCTGTGCCTGGCCTCCTGTTTCCACTGCCTAGTTTCATTACTTTGCATTTACTCGGGTTGAACTTCAACAGCCATTTGTTGGACCATTCACTCAGTCTATCCAGGTCATCTTGTAGCCTCCTACTATCATCCTCTGTTTCAATCCTCCTCATAATTTTTGCATCGTCGGCAAACATTGAGAGGAACGAATCTATACCCTCTGGGAGATCATTTACATATACCAGAAACAGTATAGGTCCAAGGACTGACCCCTGCGGGACTCCACTTGTGACGTCTCGCCAATCTGAGGCCTCACCCCTCACACAGACTCGTTGTCTCCTGTTGCTTAGGTATTCCTCTATCCACCGGAGTACCTTCCCTCTCACTCCAGCCTGCATCTCCAACTTTCGCACTAGCCTCTTGTGTGGTACTGTATCAAAGGCTTTCTGACAATCCAAAAATATGCAGTCTGCCCACCCTTCTCTTTCTTGCCTTATTTTTGTTGCCTGGTCGTAGAATTCAAGTAACCCTGTGAGGCAGGACCTGCCATCCCTGAACCCATGTTGATGCTGTGTTACAAAGTTCCTTCGCTCCAGATGGTCCACTAGTTTTTTTCGCACATGTGTGTGTGTGTGTGTGTGTGTGTGTGTGTGTGTGTGTGTGTGTGTGTGTGTGTGTGTGTGTGCGCGCATGTCGCATGTAAGACCGATATATAAAAATATCCCAAACACCCACCCACCAGACTGAGGAGCTGATGGGTGTGACCAAATCGCTACGGACCTCCTCTACAGCTTCCCTTAGCTTCATCCTGGCCAGGCAGTCTATCCTTCACAAACATGGACAAAGGAGATTAGAACCTGCGTCTGGGATGCTCTCAGACGCAGGTTCGAATCCTCGTCACGGCCCTTATGGATTAGTTCAATGGACAAAGCAGCTTTCCGAGCTCTATACCCAACACACATGAGACCCACTCTTGAGCAGTCATCCCCAGCATGCCAACCTCACCTGGAAAATTACAAGAAAAACTAAAAGGAACAAAGATGTGTATCGACAAGCACATCTATGTATATATTAAATATACAAAAGTAGGTCTTAACTGCCTCACACACACGGAACTATAACCCATCAAAACCCATCACATCAACATAGTATCAATAGCATCAAACCAACGAATTCAACAATACCCGGTAACCCCACTCCACTAAACCATCACCACACACCCTCCCCCATCACCACACACCACACAACTACCCATCACCACACAACTTCCCATCACACAACTTCCCATCACCACACACACTCCCCCCTCACCACACACACTCCCCCCCTCACCACACACACTCCCCCATCACCACACACCCTCCCCCCTCACCACACACACTCCCCCCCTCACCACACACACTCCCCCATCACCACACAACTTCCCAGCACTCCAAGCAAGCTTTTGATGGTTTCTCCCTGAACCGAGAGTTTTTTCCCCTATTCTTGGTCCATTTCCCCCACCAGCTGCTGCCACCTCACATCATTAGAGGTGATGGCGACGCTCTCCTCATTAATGAGTCCCGCGTGCAACAATACTCATGGGAGAACATCTGCCACCTTCCACACCCGCTCCTCCCACTACACCTGATTCACACACCGCCCTCCACACCTATCCACACCTTTAAAGACAGATTCGACAAAGAAGTTGATCGTAAGATTAGTTAAGATCTAACACAACAGTTGCAACAAGGAAGGTAGGCGGGGTATAATTAGCTGGAACACTCTCTTCCCCGTAGTCACTGGATGAGGATCCCGGGTTCGATCCCTGGAGGACAGAAATGGCACGTTTCCTTTCAACTAATGCACATGTTCACCTGGCAGTAACTGATGTTTGTCCTTCGGAGTCGAAGATGACCATAATTTCAATATCAGGTCGAAATGGGTGGTTGTATATCAGAAGATGGTGAGACCATTCTGGCTCCTGAAGGCTCGCCCACACGGGCACGTGTAAATGTGTAAATACTGTTTACGGGAAACGTGTAAATGAGTGCTGCTGTAGTGGCGTAGATTGCTCTAGCTTTGCGCGCGGCGCAAAGCTAAATCTTTCCACAATCTTTGACGGCTTTGGTTACATTTATTAAACAGTTTACAAGTATGAAAACTTGCCAATCAGCTATTGTTATTGTTATAAACAGCCTCCTGGTGCTTCGGAGCTCATTAACTGTTTAATAATTGGAAACAACCCCGCGAATGATTGAGAAAACATGTACAGGTTCGTAAGTGCTTACGTAACTGCTTCGTGAATCACTCTCTACGCCACCCCAGGTCATGGTGGCGTAGAGGGTGGTAAGTACCACTGCTCGGTAGACCTTCAGTTTGGTGGTAGGGACGAGGCCCTTCCTCTCCCAGACATTCTCACGGAATCTTCCAGAGGCAGCGCTGGTCTTGTCGCTCCTGTTGTTAACCTAAGCAGTAAACAGGTAACGAGTTAGGCAACTGTTGTGGGATTGCTTCCTGAGGAAGGCCAGTATTTTGACCTTACCTTGAGGTTACCTTGAGGTGCTTCCGGGGCTTAGTGTCCCCGCGGCCCGGTCGTCGACCAGGCCTCCTGGTTGCTTAAAACTATCGTAGCAGAGCGTAGTTTGATGGAAACTTGGGGACCTTGGAGAAACAGGCCTTGGGGAAACTGTGATACAAGCCTGAAGTCTATTTTTTTTGGGGGGGGGGCAATGAGGAGAGTCGAACAGGTGTTCTGGTTATTCCCACACACCTGCCTTAACCACTCAGCCACGATAGGACAAAAATCTATCAGCCCCACATGGAAATTTTTACAATAACTAATAGCATTAGAAATTTCACTAAAGGAAGGCGGATGAGCCACAGAAATGCAGGAATGTTAGTTTGGCGTCACAGTAGGAAAATGGACTGAACTAGACGAGGAAGCAAAAGCCAACTGCATAAACCATTTTAATAAGAACATTTGGAGTCATTACACAGACGTTTGACAGCAGCGATGATTGATTACAAGAGCTCAAGCTTGACCCCGAAAGCTGAAGCAATGAAAATGGCTATGTATGACACACGCACGCACAGAGAAAAAGCTGAACCCCCGCAAGCACAACTAGGTGAGTACACACACACACACACGCACGCACACACACACACACACACACACACACACACACACACACACACACACACACACACACACACACACACACACACACACACCTTTACTCACAATCAAACATCCTGAATATTTTATCCCTTGACAATTTCCCAGAGTTAAAAAAGTATGAAATTGGTGCTGTGAAGATATAATCGAGCAATATATATATATATATATGTATATATATATATATATATATATATATGTCGTACCTAGTAGCCAGAACTCACTTCTCAGCCTACTATTCAAGGCCCGATTTGCCTAATAAGCCAAGTTTTCCTGAATTAATATATTTACTATAATTTTTTTCTTATGAAATGATAAAGCAACCCTTTTCTCTATGTATGAGGTCAATTTTTTTTATTAGAGTTAAAATTAACGTAGATATATGACCGAACCTAACCAACCCTACCTAACCTAACCTAACCTATATTTATAGGTAAGGTTAGGTTAGGTAGCCAAAAAAAGCTAGGTTAGGTTAGGTTAGGTAGGTTAGGTAGACGAAAAAACATTAATTCATGAAAACTTGGCTTATTAGGCAAATCGGGCCTTGAATAGTAGGCTGAGAAGTGCGTTCTGGCTATTAGGTACGACATATATATATATATATATATATATATATATATATATATATATATATATATATTCATATATATATGAATATACGACATATATATATATATATATGTACGACATATATATATATATATATATATATATATATATATATATATATATGAGTTTTCAGTTGCATATGTCCTGGGGACCATTCAGGCTTGTTCGCATTTGTGTTCCTCACGTGTTGCCCCAAAGAATGAGGTGATTTGGTAAAATGCTATGCCCAAGATAACTATCCGAGTGCCGGCGGTGGGGTGGTTCAAATAGCCTCGGCTATCACCTCATTATGTCCGGTCGTGATGGTCAAGTGGATTAAGGCGTCTTGTACATACCAGATGCATTGCTTCTGGGAGTATGGGTTCGAGTCACTTCTGGGGTGTGAGTTTTCAGTTGCATATGTCCTGGGGACCATTCAGGCTTGTTCGCATTTGTGTTCCTCACGTGTTGCCCCAAAGAATGAGGTGATTTGGTAAAATGCTATGCCCAAGATAACTATCCGAGTGCCGGCGGTGGGGTGGTTCAAATAGCCTCGGCTATCACCTCATTATGTCCGGTCGTGATGGTCAAGTGGATTAAGGCGTCTTGTACATACCAGATGCATTGCTTCTGGGAGTATGGGTTCGAGTCACTTCTGGGGTGTGAGTTTTCAGTTATATATATATATATATATATATATATATATAGGGGAGCTGCGGTAATCTAGATGCGATCAGGAATCCCCTATGTGTAGGCTTAATCAGGTGGGGGGCGACCAACCCCTGACCTCCCTTATTGGTATGCATCACCGGGCTGGTTGACGACAAGGCCGCCTGGCACCCTGGCGGCGAGGTGCACGGAGAGAGAGAGAGAGAGAGAGAGAGAGCGGAGGGATAGGAGAGAGAGGAGAGGGAAAGAAGAGAACAGGCAGGGGACAGATATAGCAAATACAGCCAAAAGAGACATCTTAAAAGTTGTGAAAAGCTCACACACAAATATTTAATGATAGACAACGCACCAATACTAGAGAACTAACGATGATCCTGCTAACGTCTCCAGCCACAACAGGACAGCAAGGGTCACGGGGTCACGTGAGGGGTCACGAGAGGGGTCACGTGAGGGGTCACGACACACTCAGGTCACCTCGCTTAACAACACCAACACCCGCGATCATCCCAACTTTCCCTTCATCTGCTCAACTTAACCTGACCCTCGGCCATGCTGACTTTAACAACTGATGAAATAATATCTCATTCTACAATTCTACCTTCGACAGAATCGCTGGAATTAAAACTTACTTTGCAATTATTAAATTCAATATTGCTTCGAGCGTCCTGAAATCTTAAATAAATAAAAGTAATAGACAAGTAAATAAATAAATAAAGGTAAATAAAGCTTAATAGACAACTCTACAGGTCCTCCTCTGACCTGAAGGAGGACGAAGCAGCATTCAGCATCGAATCACGTTTTATTTTCAATATTATAAAGTAATTTGTATATATACTCCAAGCTCATTAAAATATTGATCACAGAGATATGCCTAAGTTTTAAGCGAATGCTTAAGTTTTAAGCGAATGCTTAAGTTTTAAGCGAATGCTTAGGTTTTAAGCGAATGCTTAAGTTTTAAGCGAATGCTTAAGTTTTAAGCGAATGCTTAGGTTTTAAGCGAATGCTTAGGTTTTAAGCGAATGCTTAGGTTTTAAGCGTGTGCTTAAGTGTAAATGTAAAGCATTAGGGTTCCGTGCTGGCTGTAGGAACACGGTGATATAAAGCGGCTTTATTATTAATGTTTCAATTTGGTAAATTACAGTAGGGACAGAGAGCGGTTGTTATTGAGATCAGTACTCGTAGTGCGTGCGTGTGTGTGCGTGCGTTTGAGTGTGTGTGTGTGTGTTCGTGTGTGTGTTCGTGTGTGTGTGTTCTCACCTAGTTGTGCTTGCGGGGGTTGAGCTTTAGCTCTTTGGTCCCGCCTCTCAACTGTCAATCAACTGGTGTACAGGTTCCTGAGCCTACTGGGCTCTATCATATCTACACTTGAAACTGTGTATGGAGTCAGCCTCCACCACATCACTGCCTAATGCATTCCATTTGCACACCACCAACACAGCTGCACACCCCACCACCACAGCTGCACACTACCACCACAGCTACACACCACCACAGCTGCACACCACCACCACCACAGCTGCACACCACCACCACCACAGCTGCACACCACCACCACCACAGCTGCACACCACCACCACAGCTACACACCTCCACCACCACAGCTGCACACCTCCACCACCACAGCTGCACACCTCCACCACAACTGTACACCACCACCACAGCTGCCCACCACCACCACCACAGCTACACACCACCACCACCACAGCTGCACACCACCACCACCACCACAGCTGCACACCACCACCACCACCACAGCTGCACACCACCACCACCACCACAGCTGCACACCACCACCACCACCACAGCTGCACACCACCACCACCACCACCACAGCTGCACACCACCACCACCACCACAGCTGCACACCACCACCACCACAGCTGCACACCACCACCACCACAGCTGCACACCACCACCACCACAGCTACCTACCACCTCCACCACAGCTGCACACCACCACCGGCCATCAGCAAGCAGCAGCTGCCTGAAAATTCCTTAGAGCTTGTCATAACATAAACCTCCAAGATAGTGGGTGAAAATGAGACAAGTCATCAAGAAGCGTGTCATGAGACGCAGTAGCCATGATCTTCGCCCACTGTAAAAAGTGGTGAAGAACAAGGGGCCCGCTTAGTGTAGTGCCCGCCTCCCACTTGCCCCTCCCACGCTAGGGCAAGTGGTAAAGACCTTGTTCTAACATTAACCACACCATAACGGCCAACAATTGGTCTTTATTGTGCGTTTAGTGGGAGTATTGATACCCAATGGTGGCTTAGTGGGCTGCGTTTAGTGCCGCTACTCTCACTGATGAACGACTCCCTCTCGGCGCTCATGACAAAGGATCAGCTGAGTTTAGCATCGCCCGACGCCCTTGACAAGAGGAAGACAAATGTTAGGAGGCTTAGATGAGAATATTTTCATAGCGCAATATATACACGCCGAAAACTCAAATATCGTCTCGTAAATTATAAAGCGGGAGATTCGTCTTCTTCTCCGTTCTGTTGATTTCCTGCACTCGACATTTTTAACCCTCTCGCTGGCGGCTGGCCAATCACCTCCCCCCGCAGCGAGGCTCGCCGCGCGATTGGCGGAGACTCTGCACGTTCCTATGGCAACCAAGAATTGCACAGGCAAGCCCCGCCCACTGTAGGCGTGGCCCAGCCAATCTCCGCCTTTGCCAAAATTGGGTCAGGTGTTGCGAGGGGGCGGAGCACGAGGCTCGCGAAATGACAGCAGCGCCGGGGGCGTTGATCGATCCTGACGGAGGACCCAAACTTCGCGACCATGTTTTTCTCCTCAGCTCATCACCCCCCTACAAGCATCACAGGAATTCTCTTCCACGGAATTTCGTTGGGTCGTATTTTTTGTGTGTATGCAAGCGTGCATCAGGAGCCTATGTTGCAAGCAGGTTGGCGTAGCCTGCAATAATTGGCGGTCGCCAAAAGGTACAAGTGGGCGGGAGAAATGGAGGCGAAGTCTGTCCACGGTTCGCTGCTTGGCCGTCCCTGGCATGTTATTGATTTATTGCAAGACATTGTTTTTACTCCAAGACTGAAGAAGGCTTCGGGAAAGACGCTTTCCTATTTACTTTGTTCCTTACCATATAGCTGTTTCTTGCAGGTATGTGGCGAAATAATATTTTTCAGCGGAGTGGTAGTTTAGCTTCGTTGGTGGGTAGTGTGGTCTGGTGGGTGAGGGCACCCCATACCCAGCACGCCCACTGGGTAGGTGGACGTCCCAGCACGCCCACTGGGACGGTGGACGTCCCAGCACGCCCACTGGGAAGGTGGACGCCCCAGCCCACCCACTGGGAAGGTGGACGCCCCAGCCTACCCACTGGGATGGTGGACGTCCCAGCCTACCCACTGGGATGGTGGACGTCCCAGCCTACCCACTGGGATGGTGGACGTCCCAGCCCACCCACTGGGACGGTGGACGTCCCAGCCCACCCACTGGGATGGTGGACGTCCCAGCCCACCCACTGGGATGGTGGACGTCCCAGCCCACCCACTGGGATGATGGACGTCCCAGCCCACCCACTGGGACGGTGGACACCCCCAGCCCACCCACTGGGACGGAGGACGTCCCAGCCCACCCACTGGGACGGAGGACGCGCATACATCACAAACTTGCACCAAAGTTTTATCCTTGAGAGAACTGCAAAACTAAGCGAAAATTCCTTGGTGGAATTTTCAGTCCACTGAAGTTCAGTCAGTTATGGGGTCCATCAGTTCAGTCCACTAAAGACCCTGGGGTCTTTGGTGGACTGGGGTCTTTGGTGGACTGGGGTCTTTGGTGGACTGGGGTCTTTGGTGGACTGGGGTCTTTGGTGGACTCGGGTCTTAGGTGGACTGGGGTCTGGGGTTGAGTGGGGTCTTTGGTGGACTGGGATCTGGGGTTGAGTGGGGTCTCGTGTGGACTGGGGTCTTGGGTGAACTGGTAAAACATGAAGATGGAGGAGACATAAGAAGACCCCGTCCCTCCCTCACTCCCTCACTCCAGCCCTACACTTCCCCCTCCAACTCCCCCGCTGTCCTCCTCCCAACCACTTCAGCTCCCAAATCCAGCCCCCTTCAAGCGTCAGTCACGCCTCCAGTGCACACGACCAAGGACAGCCAGAGGAAACCAAGACCCCCACCCCCCTCCCTCCAGCAGGGTGGTGAGTGGGGGATGTCACACACACACACACACACACACACACACACACACACACACACACACACACACACACACACACACACACACACACACACACACACAGGGGGCCTCGTAGCCTGGTGGATAGCGCGCAGGATTCGTAATTCTGTGGCGCGGGTTCGATTCCCGCACGAGGCAGAAACAAATGGGCAAAGTTTCTTTCACCCTGAATGCCCCTGTTACCTAGCAGTAAATAGGTACCTGGGAGTTAGTCAGCTGTCACGGGCTGCTTCCTGGGGTGTGTGTGGTGTGGAAAAAAAAAAAGTAGTTAGTAAACAGTTGATTGACAGTTGAGAGGCGGGCCGAAAGAGCAAAGCTCAACCCCCGTAAAAACACAACTAGTAAACACACACACACACACACACACACACACACACACACACACAGAGTACCCAGATGAGCCACAGAGACGTTAGAAGGAATTTTTTCAGTGTCAGAGTAGTTAATAAATGGAATGCATTAGGAAGTGATGTGGTGGAGGCTGACTCCATACACAGTTTCAAATGTAGATATGATAGAGCCCAGTAGGCTCAGGAATCTGTACACCTGTTGATTGACAGTTGAGAGGCGGGACCAAAGAGCCAAAGCTCAACCCCCGCAAGCACAATTAGGTGAGTACACACACACACACACAGCGAATTAAACAAACCGACAAGGACAAAAAATTGACTCAACTTTGGCGCAATTAATCAGCTCCTGAAGATGTAAAAAGCAGTTGGGTACCGAGGGATTATATCCAAATGCGCTGAGAATACCTAAACTACCTTAAAGACTAAATTGCTTAGATAAATGAATTTTGGGGTTCAGCTCGCGAGTTATGAGTATGGGGTCCACTACCACCCGCGGGATGGGTATGGGGTCCCCTACCACCCGCGGGATGGGTATGGGGTCCATTACCACCCGCGGGATGGGTATGGGGTCCACTACCACCCGCGGGATGGGTATGGGGTCCACTACCACCCGCGGGATGGGTATGGGGTCCACTACCACCCGCGGGATGGGTATGGGGTCCACTACCACCCGCGGGATGGGTATGGTGTCCACTACCACCCGCGGGATGGGTATGGGGTCCACTACCACCCGCGGGATGGGTATGGGGTCCACTACCACCCGCGGGATGGGTATGGTGTCCACTACCACCCGCGGGATGGGTATGGGGTCCACTACCACCCACGGGATGGGTATGGGGTCCACTACCACCCGCGGGATGGGTATGGGGTCCACTACCACCCGCGGGATGGGTATGGGGTCCACTACCACCCGCGGGATGGGTATGGGGTCCACTACCACCCGCGAGATGGGTATGGGGTCCACTACCACCCGCGGGATGGGTATGGGGTCCACTACCACCCGCGGGATGGGTATGGGGGTCCACTACCACCCGCGGGATGGGTATGGGGGTCCACTGATACTTGACCCACAGCTAGGGGCTCGGTATTAACCTAATAACTTACACTAAACTAATACTGCAGGGAAATACCTCTGCACTTCCGTAATCAGAAACAACTCAACTATTCTAAAGCCATTTTGGTGCCGAATTGAGGCATTTTCGCAAGTTTGTCGCCATAGGACTTGCGAAACAAATGAGTCCAGAACACTGCTCGCCTCACACCATTATTCTATAGCCATAGACTAGTTTTGTTGACACGAGGAAGCAAGGGGCAGATGGTTGACAAAGAGGCGTCCCAAGTGTCTCGCGAGGTATGCACCTATAAAAAAAAAATTCTCAACGTTATCTTGAGGTTATCTTGAGATGATTTCGGGGCTTTAGTGTCCCCGCGGCCCGGTCCTCGACCAGGCCTCCACCCCCAGGAAGCAGCCCGTGACAGCTGACTAACACCCAGGTACCTATTTTACTGCTAGGTAACAGGGGCATAGGGTGAAAGAAACTGCCCATTGTTTCTCGCCGGCGCCTGGGATCGAACCCAGGACCACAGGATCACAAGTCCAGCGTGCTGTCCGCTCGGCCGACCGACTCCCTTGGGTTAATTAACGTGGGTTAATTATACAATAATAAAATGTAATTATATCTTTTCGGACTAATTGTAAAGGTTATTATCCCCCCCCCCCCTCATCTCCTCGTGGCCTTCCATGGTACAAATATAAGAGAAGGAGACGGTGGCGTGGAGGTGTGCTAGTGGGTGTCGTGCCGGGAACACTGTCACACACTATTTACAGTAATGGCTCTTCCATTACCTGATTTATGGCTCTACTTCACGCGTTCATTCCATACTTTCTCTGTAATTTATATCGCTGGTCACACCAGGATGTATGTGTATTATTAACACTCCGCGTGGCACTGTTGTTACTAGTTGAGGTTATCTTGAGGTTATCTTGAGATGATTTCGGGGCTTTAGTGTCCCCGCGGCCCAGTCCTCGACCAGGCCTCCACCCCCAGGAAGCAGCCCGTGACAGCTGACTAACACCCAGGTACCTATTTTACTGCTAGGTAACAGGGACATAGGGTGAAAGAAACTCTGCCCATAGTTTCTCGCCGGGGCCTGGAATCGAACCCAAGACCACAGGATCACAAGTCCAGCGTGCTGTCCGCTCAGCCGACCGGCTCCCAGAGCATAAGAGAGAAAGACAATTACTGGAGTGATAACGGAATAAAAATCCAGATGATCAAGATGTTAAGACGGTGAGGAGAAGCAACAGACGGTATGGTAGACAGAGGGGACAGGCGGCCTGTCCCCCCACCACCACGCCCTTCACAAGACACCTGCTTGACCCTTCTCGGGGAAAAAAGACACATGTTAGGCTTATCGAAGACCCCCCTCCACTACCCAAGAGCGAGACTGTCCGCAACATTCCCAACCCAGTTACTGGGTATAATCAAAGGTGTTTAACCTGACTAAACGAATCTGGAGCTCATCATTAACTACTTGTCCCGAAGCGTTTCAACCAGCACAAACTGGCTACAACTTGCGATAGACATAACATACAAGGGGAGTCGGTCGGCCGAGCGGACAGCAAGCTGGACTTGTGATCCTGTGGTCCTGGGTTCGATCCCAGGCGCCGGCGAGAAACATTGGGCAGAGTTTCTTTCACCCTATGTCCCTGTTACCTAGCAGTAAAATAGGTACCTGGGTGTTAGTCAGCTGTCACGGGCTGCTTCCTGGGGGTGGAGGCCTGGTCTAGGACCGGGCCGCGGGGACACTAAAACCCCGAAATCATCTCAAGATAACCTCAAGAAGGCAATTGGTGTTCGTCTCGAGTCATAGACAATGAGGAATGCTGAGGGAAGGCAATTATCAGGGTAAAGCGCTAAGCCATTACGACTATATAGGATTTGGAAGGGATCAGGATAAGGATTTGGGACGGGGGGAAGGAATGGTGCCCAACCACTTGTGGACGGTCGGGGATTGAACGCCGACCTGTATGAAGCGAGACCATCGCTCTACCCTCCAGCCTAAGTGGTTGGGCATAGACGAGCCATATTTTAACCGAGCGAGCAAGAGTATGTGGTCTGGAGGAGTTAGTGAAGATATATGAGGATGTGCTCAATGCTCCGTTTTCTGTCAAACCCGTTTGGCGTCGGGTCAATTATTACCGACCGCTACAACGAACTCGGGAATATCTCTTGTTAAGTCACGCACTCGGATCCTCACACGTGCACGCCGCCTCGCGCTCACCCCTTGACATTAACGGTTTAATGGAGAGGCAAGAGCGCACACCAACCACCACTTTGCGACAGGTGTTATCTATTATATCTACACCTCCCTCCCTCCCCCCCCCCGTCTCCTGCCTCGCCTCCACTACCAATAACAACAACAAGAACAACAACAACCTCTCCCGTTAACACCTCAACAATCCCATACAGAATTTTTATGTTACATCAAAACAAGTTTGAAAGTTCTGGGTGTCCCCTGCTGGCACCCTGGTGGGTGTCCCCTGCTGGCACCCTGGTGGGTGTCCCCTGCTGGCACCCTGGTGGGTGTCCCCTGCTGGCACCCTGGTGGGTGTCCCCCTGCTGGCACCCTGGTGGGTGTCCCCCTGCTGGCACCCTGGTGGGTGTCCCCTGCTGGCACCCTGGTGGGTGTCCCCTGCTGGCACCCTGGTGGGTGTCCCCTGCTGGCACCCTGGTGGGTGTCCCCTGCTGGCACCCTGGTGGGTGTCCCCTGCTGGCACCCTGGTGGGTGTCCCCTGCTGGCACCCTGGTGGGTGTCCCCTGCTGGCACCCTGGTGGGTGTCCCCCTGCTGGCACCCTGGTGGGTGTCCCCTGCTGGCACCCTGGTGGGTGTCCCCTGCTGGCACCCTGGTGGGTGTCCCCTGCTGGCACCCTGGTGGGTGTCCCCTGCTGGCACCCTGGTGGGTGTCCCCCTGCTGGCACCCTGGTGGGTGTCCCCTGCTGGCACCCTGGTGGGTGTCCCCTGCTGGCACCCTGGTGGGTGTCCCCCTGCTGGCACCCTGGTGGGTGTCCCCCTGCTGGCACCCTGGTGGGTGTCCCCTGCTGGCACCCTGGTGGGTGTCCCCCTGCTGGCACCCTGGTGGGTGTCCCCTGCTGGCACCCTGGTGGGTGTCCCCCTGCTGGCACCCTGGTGGGTGTCCCCTGCTGGCACCCTGGTGGGTGTCCCCTGCTGGCACCCTGGTGGGTGTCCCCCTGCTGGCACCCTGGTGGGTGTCCCCCTGCTGGCACCCTGGTGGGTGTCCCCTGCTGGCACCCTGGTGGGTGTCCCCTGCTGGCACCCTGGTGGGTGTCCCCTGCTGGCACCCTGGTGGGTGTCCCCTGCTGGCGCCCTGGTGGGTGTCCCCTGCTGGCGCCCTGGTGGGTGTCCCCTGCTGGCGCCCTGGTAGGTGTCCCCTGCTGGCGCCATAGTAGGTCCCCTGCTGGTACACCAATGATACAAGGCATCACAGAACTATTGCTTCCAGAGAGATTCACAGCCACACTACGCGGCTTCCAAGACATCAACACAGCTCGGCTCGGCTTCACTGATTTGTGGAACAATTACGGGTCACATAATAGATGTGGATCGATTGGACTGTTTCAAGCGAAGGCCAGACACGCATGAACGTGGGTCGGTGGATAAAAGTACGAGCTGCCTCGTACAGGCTAATATGCCTTCTGCGGTGTCCTTGGTTCTTGTGCTCGTATGAGAGACTAAAGCGGGTTGATAAGAACAGTGCCACAATGAGTGCCATCTCCACGCGTGTCAACACCCATACTGCGGACCTGCTTCCTTCCCACCATGAAGGATACATATGATAACTCATCTGTTGCCCTGGAAAATCAAACCTAGTTGATACCTGGTTGATGGCGTTCTGGGAGTTCTTCTACTCCCCAAGCCCGGCCCGAGGCCAGGCTTGACTTGTGAGAGTTTGGTCCACCAGGCTGTTGCTTGGAGCGGCCCGCAGGCCCACATATACCTGCTTGATGGGGTTCTGGGAGTTCTTCTACTCCCCAGCCCGGCCCGAGGCCAGGCTTGACTTGTGAGAGCTTGGTCCACCAGGCTGTTGCTTGGAGCGGCCCGCAGGCCAGGCTTGACTTGTGAGAGTTTGGTCCACCAGGCTGTTGCTTGGAGCGGCCCGCAGGCCCACATATACCTGCTTGATGGGGTTCTGGGAGTTCTTCTACTGCCCAAGCCCGGCCCGAGACCAGGCTTGACTTGTGAGAGTTTGGTCCACCAGGCTGTTGCTTGGAGTAACGTCAAAGACGTTACTGAGGCCAACAAAACTAAGGCAGCAAGAGAACTCATCATCAAAAACTTTTAAAAGCAATGGAAAATAAGTTCAAAATAATACACATTGCAATACTAAGCCTATAACGGTCAACACCAGCACCATTCACTATACAAATGTTGTCGGGACTCACCATCAGCAGAACAAGGCTCAAAATTAACACAAATGAAGGGGAAGAGAACTATCAGGAGAGAGCCCCAAGCCATTACGACTATTAAAGGGGTCGGGATAAGGATTTGGGATGGGACGGAGGGAAGGAATGGTGCCCAACCACATGGGCGGTCGGGGATTGAACGCAGACCTGCATGAAGCGAGACCGTCGCTCTTCCGTCCAGCTCAAGTGGTGATCAAGTGCTCGTCTTCCTTGTGCTTGTGTTCACGCTACCTCTATACTCTCTTGATTATGTCTTATTCCACGATATATGTGTATTCTCTAAATATCCACACACACACACACACACACACACACACACACACAGTTGAGAGGCGGGACCAAAGAGCCAAAGCTCAACCCCCGCAAGCACAAGTAGGTGAGTACACACACACTTACACAAGATTCTCCGGGGAATTGACAGGGTAGACAAGGATGGATTATTTAACACGGGTGGTACACGCACAAGGGGACACAGGTGGAAGCTGAGTACCCAAATGAATCACAGAGACATTAGTAAGAACTTTTTCAGTGTCAGAGTAGTTAGTAAATGGAATGCACTAGGAAGTGATGTGGTGGAGGCTGACTCCATACACAGTTTCAAATGTAGATATGACGGAGCTTGAGAAGCTCAGGAATCTGTACACTAGTAGATTGATGGTTGAGAAGCGGGACCAAAGAGCCAGAGCTCAACCTCAAATCGCCATGAAGGCTGACTCCATACACAGTTTCAAATGAAGATATGATAGAGCCCAGTAGGCTCAAGACCCTGTACACCAGTTGATTGACAGTTGAGAGGCGGGACCAAAGAGCCAGATCTCAACCCCCGCAAGCACAACTAGGTGATTACAACAGGGTGAGTATACACACACACACACCCACACCCCCACACCCCCACACACACACCCACCCACCCACACACACAACCACCCACCCACCCACCCACCCACACACGCACATCCACCCACACCCACACCCCCACACACACCCTCACCCCCACACACACACCCACACCCCCCCCACACACACACACACACCCACACACACACAGACCCACACACACACACACACCCACACCCCCCCCCCACACAGACACACACACACAGACCCACACCCACACACACCCACACACCCACACCCCCACACACACACACACCCCCCCCCCCCCCACACAGACACACACACACAGACCCACACCCACACACACCCACACACCCACACCCCCACACACACACACACCCACACCCCCCCCCCCCCACACAGACACACACACACAGACCCACACCCACACACACCCACACACCCACACCCCCACACACACACACACCCACACCCCCCCCCCCCACACAGACACACACACACAGACCCACACCCACACACACCCACACACCCACACCCCCACACACACACACACCCACACCCCCCCCCCACACAGACACACACACACAGACCCACACCCCCCCACACACACACACACACACAAGAGGGTAAAAAAGGACAAACAGGAAGAGGAGGGAAATAATAAGAGCCGGGCAAGGGGAGAGAGAGAGAGCTCTCCCGCCCAACAGCAGCGCCAGGGGCAAAAAGCCGCGGGCAGACTGGCGGTAAAAACACTAACGCGCTGCGCCAACATCGAAGCCCAGAAAGGGGAAAGACCTGAACGGACGTGGAAAACTTTACCCAGAAAAGCCAGAAATTATTGTTCAGCCGAGCTTAAGTAACTGGTATGGCAGAGAAGGAAGCCTTATTCAACCTTAATCCAGGGAAGAATTTGTCTTCCTCTCTGTAGATCACTAACACACAAACCCACAACCTCAAACTTTATATAGATCACCGAGAACCAAGTCTGTGTATAACGAAATAAACGCAAAAAAATGCAATAAAATATACTTTTATAAAGACAGGAGCTGATTGATTACCTTCTATCTCCCTCCACATAAATGAATGACATTAAGTGAGTGTTTTGAGGCGTGTGTGACATATTCATTCACTTCACAAGGTGGACACTCCTATACATTGTACAGGAATAAGGTTTCTATCAACTTAAAAACAGAAACAAAAAAGTTAGCTTTTACCAAGGTGGACACTCCTATAGACTTTACAGGAATAAGGTTTCTATCAACTTAAAAACAGAAACTATAAAACTAAGCTTTTATAAGTTCGAGAAAGTGTACAACTGTGGTGCCCTCTGTTCCTGATTTCACCCAGGTTTGTACGCATGCACAACATGCATACAAATGGTGAAGTTTTTAGCGCATGATGGTTTTAAATATTATTCGAACGTTCTACCATTTGTGCATCTAAACCTTGAGAAAATAAGGAGCCATGAGGGCGATTCGAACCCGCTCACTTGGTACTCGGCCCGGCCTCCTAAACAAAGGTGAAAGTCCATTCCATGCACCCGCCAAACTCCCGTGTTAATGAATAAAAAACAGTTTACACGCGACTCACAACTGCTGACGTTCGAACACTTCCGGAACAAGTGCTTCACTGACGAATTTTGTTCGAATCACAACGCTGTAAATGCTTCACCCACGTACTACAAATACAAATAATCGCCAACAGAACCTAAACACCTAACCTAACCTATGCCTATATATGAACAATATGCTAATATACTATAATATTAATTTATATTTGAGAAAATTCCCGTTTTGAATGAACAGCATGTAAAAATTTATGAATGCGTCTGTGGGGTCGACCGCTGGATGGAATGGACTTGAGTCGAGGACGGATTGTGCAAGCTTGGGAGTAGCAAGTGACAGGGTTCGAATCCTCTTCATGGCTCTTACTGATTTTCTCATTGATACATCACGTTAATGTGATTTCATAGTGCACAGGAAGCACCTTGTTGACTAAGGTTAGCTACAGTACTGCTCTTGCAGACCACAACACGTGTGCGCCCTCTAGGACAAGGGCCAAGGTCACCACTACCATTATATGGAAGTGAACGGTGACAGTGGAGGGAGTAGAGAGACAGACAGTGGAGGGTGTAGAGACAGACAGACAGTAAATGGTGAGTGAGTGAGTGAGTGAGTGTGTGTGTGTGTGTGTGTGTGTGTGTGTGTGTGTGTGTGTGTGTGTGTGTGTGTGGAGGGTGCTGGTGTAGTGATGGTTCAGGAAGAGAGGTGTACTGGTGGGTACTGTGGTGATTTAAGGTTAAAATGGCAGATAGGGGGAACTGGCAAGTACTTGTAGACCCGCATGAGACGCTACAGTAACACCGTCTTCAAGACACCTTCCACTCTACCTGCTTCTCTGCCAGCCGAGGCGCGTGCAAAACAAACCTGAAAATAAACAATAGTGAAATTACCAACTGATAACTTAAGCTCGTCATTGCTCAAAATCTCGCAAAAATAAATGCCATATATATTTTGTCTCACGTTTAAAGATTACATCGCATTTTCTGGAATCATTACCTGAATCAACAACAGAATCAGCGATATTTTAATTAGCAAATATTTCAATGAGGCCAGACTATTCCTGTATGGGACCTAAGGCCCTGACTGGCTCGCTAAATATTACATAATTTGGTGTACCATGCCATTAGAGGCGTAGAGGCAACTGTGGACATATTAAGAGCTGGGCGGTGATGCTGCCAACCACTGGAAGGCATAACGAATGCTCCGTGTATTCAAACTTCAAATTTTTATTCAGGAAAAGTACGTAGATGATTTACCTATAATGTTGGATTTATAGATAGAGCTAGTACATACAATAGCTAAAGCCACTAATACACATAGCGTTTGAGGCAAACACTGTATCTTAGTAACATTACTGTATGGGGTCATGCAGCGGATGCTGTGAAATTGAAATTGAAATAAGTTTATTGAGGTAAAATACACACAAAGGGATGAGGTAGCTGAAGCTATTCTCACCCCGTTCAGTACATCGTGTTAATATATACATAGACACACATCACAAACAATAAACATATTACCAAACATTCTGAGAGATAAACATATACATTTCCTCCTTTACACAAGTAGCTGTGAAATATAGCTTTGAGGAACATACCCGCTTCAGAACCTACATATATATAGCTCTAACCATAGTTCAAGTTGTTGATTTGTCAGTGCTTAATATTGTATCTTAATTAAACTATCTTTGTGTGGTTTCGTCTTAATATTCAGTGTATTAGGAAATGGTTATCAAATGTGATTTGTCTTGTCTGACTTCCGGTCGTGTCATGCGTGGGGAGCACTCCTGTTGTCCTCCTTTGACGAGGCTTCTAGCAGAGAGAAAGATTTCCCTTGCATCATGTATATCAAATCCATCTCTTCGCATCAAACATAATTATCTTTTCATACTGTCACCATTTTAATGCTATCTTTTTTATCTACTATGTTGGAAGCATATGTGAACCTCAAACCTTCAATAAAATCTCGTGTTTTAAGTAAACTAATATCTCTAAAGCTTCCTGCAAAATGAAGTAAACTATGGCTAAATGAAGTAAACTATGGCGGGTTCGATCCTGAGCGCCGGCGAGAAACAATGGGCAGAGTTTCTTTCACCCTATGCCCCTGTTACCTAGCAGTAAATAGGTACCTGGGTGTTAGTCAGCTGTCACAGGCTGCTTCCTGGGGGTGGAGGCCTGGTCGAGGACCGGGCCGCGGGGACACTAACAAAGCCCCGAAATCATCTCAAGATAACCTCAAGATATGGCAAATGTGGTGAACTAGTGGGCGCTCGGCTACACCGTTTTCACCTGGTAACTTGAGATTGTAATACGTGAGCCACAGCAAGAACTATGAGAACCAGAGTTCTCCTTCACTGGTAATCTCCAGCCCAGAGTCCTCAGCTTATGTTGTGTCCAGGGGGCCAGATTCACGAAGCAGTTACGCAAGCACTTACGAACGTGTACATCTTTCCTCAATCTTTGACGGCTTTGGTTACATTTATTAAACAGTTTACAAACATGAAAACTTCACAATCAACTGTTGTTATTGTTATAAACAGCCTCCTGGTGCTTCGGAGCTCATTAACTGTTTAATAATTGTAAACAAAGCCGCCAAAGATTGAGAAAAGATGTATAGGTTCGTAACTGCTTCGTGAATCTGGCCCCAGAGCTTGGTCAGCCTACCCCTCCCCAGCTAACACCCCCTCCTACCACGAGTAAAGTGATAGACACGGTAGCAGCGCAGCAAGACGACCTACCATACATAGTGCAAGGTTTACAAAGTTAAGCTCCACAAGGCTCTTTAAGTCTGGTGAGAGAGGAGCCCAGCGAGACACAAGACCTTATGTTTGGCAGGAGTGAGATGGCTGTTGTGGGTGGATAGGGAGGGGGGGGGGGGGGGGAGGGAGGGGCGGCGCCATCAAGAATCGCTGAGGCTGGTGTGACACCCAGCTTCTGCCCCACACAGGCAAGGTGTCGCCAACCCCACCTTCCCGCCTCCCCCCAGCACACTACACCTACCCACCTCCCCAGCACATACACCCACCCACCTCCCCCCAGCACACTACACCTACCCGCCTCCCCCAGCACACTACAACCCAGCACACTACACCCACCCGCCTACCCCCAGCACACTACACCCACCCACCTCCCCCCCCCCCCAGCACACTACACCCACCCGCCTGTCACAGTTCAATAATAATCAAACTGTACATTCTGAAGGGTCACGAAACATTATTCCCATGCGCCGCCATATTTAACCTGACCACAGTGTCGTTTGACCACCAAAGATGGAGGAAAATATATGGCCTTATCCAGTAGAGTTGAGAACACACTGCGAAACCTCTACTCTGCAGGATCAGAATAATTCAATAAGGAGCAGCTCCCAACCACTTTGACTGGACGGTAGAGCGACGGTCTCGCTTCATACAGGTCGGCGTTCAATCCCCGACCAGCCAAGTGGTTGGACACCATTCCTTCCCACCGTCCCATCCCAAATCCTTATCCTGACCCCTTCCAAGCGCTATATAGTTGTAATGACTTCCCCTGCTAATTTCCTTTTCTCAATAGGAAACCTAACAATTAAAATAAAAAAAGTTGATATCCAGATGCAGTACACTAACTGCCGCCTCGTTCAACTCTTCAACAAGCATACACAGGGAGGGTTCTCTATAATAAATAATAAATACAAAATAGCTACTGTTGGTTGATTTATGGAAAGCCGGAAGCAGTCAACTCTTCGTACGTTATTAACAAGTGTTAAGGTTAAGACACGTACGTTATCTGTTACACATGTGATAGAAGCTACATCTTTACTGACACCACGCGGACAGATTCGTGTTTTATACATGCATTTTTATCCATATTCATTTTATTTTTATCCAAGTGGAATGCATTACAAGAAGTTGAGGAAGCCGCCTCCATTCACACCTTTAAGACCTGAGACGACAAAGAACGAGAATGTCAGGAGCTAACAGCACCCAACCGCACCTGGACAAGAGGGTAGTGCTAATTTTCTGTCACTATTAGGTAAGCACCACAATGAATACTGCCACCACTACCACCACCCACACCACGACCACTACTACCATCACCACCCCCACCACCACCACCACCACGACCACTACTACCATCACCACCCCCACCACCACAACCCCCACCACCACTACCACCCCTGTACGTGTCTTATGTGACAACAAGTTTAACAGTGTTAGGGCGATGGTGATCCTCCTGGCCTGAGGCACCAGAGGCGAGGAGGGGATTGAGCCACGGTGAGGGACGGCTGCAGGGGAAGGAAGAGACATGGTGGCTGAAAAGTGGTGAGTGTGAAGGGATGGGTTGATGAGAAGGGGGAGGCGAAGTGAAGAGGGGGGTGATACGAGACAGGGGGGGAAGGGGATGCGAGTCAGGATGGGGATTATGTATTAGCGATAAGACCTACCATTAATGTATGATGACTTACTGTAAATATGTAGCTCTTGTAATAGCACTTTCTCTGTAACTAGCTAACATTGTATCTATAAGGTGTGAAGGATTGAAGAAATTGTTTATGTAATAATCTAAGATGAGGTCTGATAAAGACCTTTTGTGCCCTCTGTAATGCTTTTGCGCTACCGCTCACAGGATGAGTATGGGGTGCACAATAAACTAGCCGTCTTCGGCGGCAACAATCAAAAATCAAAAGCAACGAGACAAAGGGAGGGGGTGATGGGAGAGGGGGAGAGTCCAGAGGTAAGTTTACACTGAACTACCGCTCCTGGAGTCGAGTCAATTGTGTATTCTTGTTGTGGCTGGGAAAGACTGTGTCCTGAGGCTGATAACTGTTTAGCGCCCGGGCCAGGTCAAACTCTTGGTTATCAGAGAGGAAACACCACACTTGGCACGGAGCGACGGCTAACTCCGCTCTCACAATACACCTTCCTCCGTGTGTTCTTGTGAAGTGCAACAACACACCATTTACAAAAACAACGGTAAAGATGATATTCTTTGTTTCACTAAGCTAGAGACTTGAGTCACACTCTCGAGAACCGACTCGGTTTACGCCAGGTGAAGGACAAGGACAACTGCATTGTTTGTGATGCTGGTCTGTAGTTCAGCAGTTCTAGCCGCGGTTCAATTTAGTGTGTGGCACCATTCCTTCCCCCGTCCCATCCCAAATCCTTATCCTGATTGATTGATTGATCAAGATTAAGCCACCCAAAAGGTGGCACGGGCATGAATAGCCCGTAAGTGGTGGCCCTTTTGAGCCATTACCAGTATCAATAGATGGTACTGGGGATCTGTGGAGGTGCGGCTGCACCCTGCGTGACGGGAGATGTCTCTCGTGTCCCTTATCCTGACCCATTCCATGTGTTATATAGTCGTAATGTCTTGGCGCTTTCCCCTGATAGATGCCATCCCCTTGTATATTATCTTACCATTAGCTGAGAGAAATTCGTCACTTGCAGCTACCTGCCACAGGTAACAGTGACCGTCTACGATTGTGACAATTACTTTGTCATATTGGTGGACGTTTTGTGATGTCTGTTTATGATCTCAAAAAATCCTTAATTGTAGTTATCTGAGGTTGTAGGTCGCTGGTAAGAACACTTCTGGGTTAACCATCCTCCCAAGTATAAATATTTTAAGTATATCAAATTTGAAACAAGACGAACAAGTTTTGTTATTCTCAAACTTATATATTTTATACTTATAGTAATACGATGAAGACGTCATTGGGCGGAAGACGGTCAGAAACAAGGAAATACAACACAATCTTGCAGTGAACACGCAAATACATTCATACTAAATATAACATAAAAAGCTTCCTGTTTACCAAACATGTCTTCAGTAAGATGAATCTCGTAGCAGCCCGCACCCACGCTATATTTTGGGAAGATGTAGAGAAGGCACCACAACTCTACCTATTTCCTTACGACGATAACTTTCAATACACCCACTTAACTGTACAGGTGCAGACCAATCATTGCAGAGCTCGCGTACGACTTGTTGCAAACCTTACGAGTCTGGGAAAGATGACAGTGCCCAGGGGGAGAGGCAGTCATCCCGGGCACCACCTGGCACAGGGCCACTGAGTGCCACTGCTCCAAGCACCACACAACTCCGCCTGTACGTCACTCACCAAAATTATATGTACTTTGATCGGCCGTTGAGGTATATCTTGCTGGTGAGCGGGCGGCGGTGATGCGCGGGTTACCGGGTGACGGAGGCGGATTACCGGGTGGAGGCGGCGGGTTACCGGGTGGCGGCGGCGGGTTACCGGGTGGTGACGACGGCGGGTTACCGGGTGGTGACGGCGGCGGATTACCGGGTGGCGAGGGCGGCGACGGGTTACCGGGTAGCAGGGTCGGCGCCAGCTCAACAGTGTCTACGGGGGAGTGAGGTCTAGCTCTTGAGTCTCGGCTTAGTAGTCTCGTTGTACCTGTTAAGAACAGTTAAATTATAACGCAAGTTCAAATTCTATGCCGAATAAGGCCATCAAGTTGTGGATGGAGGTGGCTTCCACAACTTATTTCGGTGCATTCCACTTATTTACTTCCCATACAGAGTAAAAGTATTTCCTTACGTTCCTTCGGCTCATATGAGTTTCCAGCTTCCATCTGAGTCCTCTTGTCCTACTTTCAGGTTGAAGAGGCTATCGTAGTCCACTTTATTTCCCTAAGTATCTTTTACGTTATCATCATTTCCCCTCTGTTTCTTCTCCCCTCTAGTGTTGGGAGATTTAGTTCCATTACCCCTTCCTCGTAGCTTATCCCTCTTAGCTCTGGCACCAGTCTTGTTGCAAATATTTCTCTTTAATTGTATGCTCTACATTTTACAAGATGGTTTCCATGCCAAGGCTGTATATTCCACTGTTAGCGGAATATACATATCCATATATATCCACTGTATATTCCACGACTCCATATACGTGACTCCAGGATAGACTCCACGATATCCATATACATAGCTATATATATCCACTGTATATTCCACGACTCCATATACGTGACTCCAGGATAGACTCCACGATATCCATATACATAGCTATATATATCCACTGTATATTCCACGACTCCATATACGTGACTCCAGGATAGACTCCACGATATCCATATACATAGCTATATATATCCACTGTATATTCCACGACTCCATATACGTGACTTCAGGATAGACTCCACGATATCCATATACATAGCTATATATATCCACTGTATATTCCACGACTATTGTTGTGTTATATAACACAACAGAAGTTGTGTAAATTGCTTTGAAGGAGTCCTGATTTAGGGTTGTAAATGATGTTCAGCGTCCCATATGTTGCGGATGTCAGCCTGTTTTTGAGCGCGTCTGATGTCAGCATTGAATTATATCCACTCCCAAATCTCCGATTCCTGTAGTTGCCTTCCCCTTATACTATATATCTCTCCTGCTCTCCTCTCTCCCGTTCCCATCGTCATTAACTTGCACTTGCTAGGATTGAATTCCAGCAACGATTAGTTAGCCCACTCCTGGTGGGGCTCGTAGATGTACTGGCACCCACTGCCTCATGGGTGGTCGTGGTGCCAGAGTGAATGGAGGTGGCTTCCATGAGTTGTTCTTTCAGTGCGACCCTACATCCTCTCCATAATGCCTGGCTCCCACAACCAGCAAACAACTATTAACTGAAGGCGACGAGTCATAATAACGTGGCTGAAGTATGTTGACCAATCCACACACTAGAAGGTGAAGGGACGACGACGTTTCGGTCCGTCCTGGACCATTCTCAGTCGATTATGTCCTCGACTGGCGTACAGGACGGACCGAAACGTCGTCGTCCCTTCATTTTCTAGTGTGTGGATTGGTCAATAACTATTAACTGGACAACCCAACCCTCTAACCTCCACAAACCCAAACTAGACATTATAATAACATGCATGAAATCGTAAAGATAAATGCTTCAGGGAACTCCCAACTGCTTTACGTGTATGTTAAGTTTCCTTGTGGAAGATAATCTTCAAGACTATAATCTCAGCACCAACTCTCCACCTGATTCACCCAAAGAACTATCAGCTAGTATCTCATACAGCATCGCCGAAGACGAGTCCTAACACCATCCGCTTAACCCTTGTCCTTTCAATCACCCGAATTCAACCGAGTGAAAATAGACAATTCTCCTCAAGTCTAATTCTGCCTCAAACTCGGCAAGATCATTCGCTCGTAGAGCGATTGATCTTGTCTATTCCAACACTAGGCCTATACGTCAATTCCAACACTAGGCCTATACGAAATAAGTTAATATAAGTTACATTTTAACGCTGTATTATCTAAAGTGTCACCAGGGCTGCTTCCTGGGGGTGGAGGACTGGTCGAGGACCGGGCCGCGGGGACACTAAAAAGCCCCGAAATCATCTCAAGATAACCTCAAGATAACCAAGATGATGTCTTCCGGGGAGCACCTAACTGGAGCTTGTGGAGTAATAGAGGTCTGCGGAGATAGGCAATAGACCCACAGTTGGAAATCTATGCCCAGGAGCTGAAGTACGTTCCCGCCAACACTAGTATCTTGAGGTTATCTTGAGATGATTTCGGGGCTTTTTAGTGTCTCAGCGGCCCGGTCCTCGACCAGGCCTCCACCCCCCAGGAAGCAGCCCGTGACAGCTGACTAACACCCAGGTACCTATTTTACTACTAAGGTAACAGGGGCATAGGGTGAAAGAACTCTGCCCATTGTTTCTCGCCGGCGCCTGGGATCGAACCCAGGACCACAGGATCACAAGTCCCGCGTGCTGTCCGCTCGGCCGACCGGCTCCCTTAGTAAGTCTTAGATATAATGAAAGAGAAGGAGAACAATGAGAAGAAGGAGAAGAAGGGAGAGAGAGAGAGAGAGAGAGAGAGAGAGAGAGAGAGAGAGAGAGAGAGAGAGAGAGAGAGAGAGAGAGAGAGAGAGAGAGAGAGAGAGAGAGAGAGAGACAGAGAGAGAGAGAGAGAGAGAGAGAGAGAGAGAGAGAGAGAGAGAGAGAGAGAGAGAGAGAGAGAGAGAGAGAGAGAGAGAGAGAGAGAGAGAGAGAGAGAGAGATCCTACAAGCAATCACTTTACTCCCTCCCCTTAAACAAACACGGATTTCAGTCCTGAGAAGATGGACATCTTCAACTTTAGTGCATTTTCTGTATTTTTTCCCCCACATCTGAGTTGCCTTTTATCTCAGGAGAGCGCGTGGCCTTTGACCAGACGGGCGAGTGAACACCTCAAGGATGAACACATGACTGGACCTAACCAACTGTTGCAGACACTCACTCGTGCACGACCAATTGATTTTCCTCACTTTCTGCTTCCATCTTCCACAACTTACTTCTCTCACACACACACACATACACACACACACACACACACACACACACACACACACACACACACACACACACACACACACACACACACACACACAGGCTGACTCCATACACAGTTTCAAGTGTAGATATGATAGAGCCCAATAGACTCAGGAACCTGTACACCTGTTGATTGACAGTTGAGAGGCGGGACCAAAGAGCCAGAGCTCAACCCCCGCAAGCACAACTAGGTGAGTACAACTAGGTGAGTACACATACACACACACACACACACACACACACACTCGCACAGTCTATTTAACACAAGGGGCACACGCACTAGGGGACACAGGTGGAAACTGAGTGCCCAAATGAGCCACAGAGATATTAGAAAGAACTTTTTTAGTGTCGGAGGGGTTGACAAATGGAATGCATTAGGCAGTGATGTGGTGGAGGCTGACTCCATACACAGTTTCAAGTGTAGATATGACAGAGCCCAATAGGCTCAGGAACCTGTACACCTGTTGATTGACGGTTGAGAGGCGGGACCAAAGAGCCAGAGCTCAACCCCCCGCAAGCACAACTAGATGAGTACAACTTGGTGAGTACACACACACACTCGATTCTACCTCGGCCGAGTTTAATTCCCGGACGAGGCAGAAACAAATGGGCAGAGTCTCTTTCACCCTGATGCATCTGTTCACCTAGCAGTAAATAGGTGCCTGGGAGTTAAGACAGCTGCTACAGGCTACTTCCTGGGGATGTGTGTGGGATGTGTTAGAGATAAATATATGTGGAAGATATACTAGAGGAAAACCAGATTGGGTAGAAAGGCGGGGTCCTAGAGCTAATAGCTCGATTCTGCAGTACAAATAATAAATACACACTTAAAGATCTCTTTGCCCCTATTTTCATCGTGAAGAAGTGGGAGGGAAATGTTATGTAGAAATGTCAGAAAAGTGAATATTGTAGTGTGAAGAAGTCTACCAGGTCGAGGTAGTGTCTATCAAGACGACCTGCAGTAAAATAGGCACCTGGGTGTTAGTCAGCCTTCACGGGCTGCTTCCTGGGGGTGGAGGCCTGGTCGAGGACCGGGCCGCGGGGACACGTAAGCCCCGAAATCATCTCAAGATAACCTCAAGAAGATAACTTCTCCTCACAGAAGAGAGAGAGGTGCCCCCCATGAAGAACAAGACCCCCCCCCCCGCGTATTCAGTATTCCCTCTACACTCCTTTTATTCCGTCAGTCGCTTGAGGAATTATCTAAGAAGACTTTCACACACTCCCACAACTCTCCTTTTTTTTATTAATACATTAGGTACATCTGCATTAGTGCAGCTGCCCTAGACTATATGAAGTGGAGTACAGTGTGTCAAAAAAGCTAACTAGGTGATGCTATAAAATCCTTATCACACAGGATGGTTAGTCATACAGAGGCATGTGATAAGCGGTCTGCACTGGCAGACTCCGGATGCATTTTTAGGATATCAACAACACAAGATTGAATAAGGTAGCAGTGGTAATACAAGTCCCCATCTCGCAGGATGGTTAGTCATACAGAGCCATGTGTTTAATAGCCTGCACTGGCAAATTTTGGGTATACTGTGAGGATATCTTCAAGAATACGAGAGTGAATATAGTAATTGCAAAGCTCTCCAATGCAACGTATTTCATCAAATTCCACGCAGCTGCCACCCATGCCCACGCTAAAGGCTGCCATGACCTCTGGTCCATGTCCCAACGCCCATACACAACATCACATATCACCAAGAATACTTCCTCTCATTATTAAATCATAAAGCAAATTAAAAATTACAGGCGTTGCCCCATGACAGCCAGACAGGAAAATGACCCTTAATCACCTCGTTTCAAAGTGCACTCACTTTATTCCCATACTCATGGTCCGCCTCTATGCATGGGTGAGCTGCCACCATTCATGCCCCGCCTCTATGCATGGGGGGAGGGGGGGTTCCCCCATTCATGCCCGCCTGACCAATTTCTGGGTCTTCATCATGAATGTCTCGTGTTCCCCATTACTACCACTCCGCAGCATGAATGAGGTAGGCCTTACCCATTTGTGGGTCATCTCCCCCATGAATGGTTCGCCTCTCTGTTAATGGTGCACCATTCATAATCACGACGCGCCCCATTCATGACCCCACCTTTTATACTCCAACTTTCCATTCATAACATCTACCCTTACTATTGTCCCATCACAACTTATTCACAATACCCCTTCGCCAGTATTTACCCACTCCCCATCTCACGTCCCATGAACCCACGGTCACACTTGACTCTTCTCCATTGTTCATGACTCAGCCCCACCAATCATTACTCATCGCCGCTATTCATTACTCCAGCCTACCACTTGAGAAGATTACTCCGGCTCATATTTCACTACTAACAAGATCGTTAACAACACATAACGAACGATCTGCTTACACAAAATAATGAGTTAATTTCCTCTTTTGAAATTGTGATGAATTATAATTTGTTATATTTGTTGCGCGTTCTTGGGTACTTGTGCTAACCTATTTGTTGCGCGTTCTTGGGTACTTGTGCTAACCTATTTGTTGCGCGTTCTTGGGTACTTGTGCTAACCTATTTGTTGCGCGTTCTTGGGTACTTGTGCTAACCTATTTGTTGCGCGTTCTTGGGTACTTGTGCTAACCTATTTGTTGCGCGTTCTTGGGTACTTGTGCTAACCTATTTGTTGCGCGTTCTTGGGTACTTGTGCTAACCTATTTGTTGCGCGTTCTTGGGTACTTGTGCTAACCTATTTGTTGCGCGTTCTTGGGTATTTGTGCTAACCTATTTGGGTCTGCGGAATGGGAAGGGAATTGTCGGGAAAGCACCAAGCCATGACGACTATATAGCACTAGGAAGGGGTCAGGATAAGGATTTGGGATGGGACGAAGGGAAGGAATGGTGTCCAACCACTTGGACGGTCGGGGATTGAACGCCGACCTGCATGAAACGAGACCGTCGCTCTACCGTCCAGCCCAAGTGGGTGGACTTGGTCTGCGGAACGCGAGTCTCGACTCGCGGGCTCCGCCTCAAATTCGTCGCTTAGGGAGCCGGTCGGCCGAGCGGACAGCACGCTGGACTTGTGATCCTGTGGTCCTGGGTTCGATCCCAGGCGCCGGCGAGAAACAATGGGCAGAGTTTCTTTCACCCTATGCCCCTGTTAACTAGCAGTAAAATAGGTACCTGGGTGTTAGTCAGCTGTCACGGGCTGCTTCCTGGGGGTGGAGGCCTGGTCGAGGACCGGGCCGCGGGGACACTAAAGCCCCGAAATCATCTCAAGATAACCTCAAGATATATGGTACGCTTTATTTTTTGGATTAGTTTGTTTCCACTGTCTTCTAACCTAACCTAACCTAACCTAACCTAACCTAACCTAACCTGTCCATTTATTACTCGCGTTCTGCATATTTCTGCACATCGCTCTGTCCCATTTATAGCTGCAGTTTTCACTCGTGTCCTATTACCTCTCATTCTGTACATGCGCTCTCTATCCACTATCAGTTTCAATATTTTTTACATAGGGATCATATCTCCCTTGATTCTTCTCCTTTCTAGTATGATAAATTTACTTTCCTTTGTTATCATAACTTGGCTCTTATTTGTGCCATCAATATTGTGGTATATTTTTGTCCTATCAAGTTTACTCATATGCCTCAAGTCTCAGGGGTTTGACGACCAGAGCGCTGCATGTTCATGCTGGAGCTGTTTACTCTGGCGCCGGTCTCACATACGTGGTTTTGACTATTCTGAATGACCCCTTTTTAGGTTCCTGCCGAGTTTTTATATTTGCCAACCATACATATGCCACTAATTGTATCATTGAAGTGTATTTATGATGTATTCTGTTGCCTAAATTATTTTTTACCTCCATAATGGAAGTTGCTCACCTTTCTGGTGATGCTGGCTCTTTGGTCCTCTTTTTCCTGGCTTCCAGCCCCATTATTGTCCACTTGCTGCGACTGAACTACAGTACTGACTTATGGAATTTATGCATGTGGATTTCTCGGCTCCTCTTGTAGCATTCAGCTGTTATCTGTTCAACGCATCGTTAACTGTAAGCATTAACCAACCCGTTCTCGCAAATTTAATAAGTCAATATTGACTTATTAAATATGTGCATAGGTGACATACTTAACATAATAGATACCCTTAAAAAGATTCATAGAAAACACCGACCTTACCTAACTTTGTTAGTATCTTAAGATAAGCATCTTATTGCTTCGTAATTACAATTATTACCTAACCTATAATAGGTATAGGTTAAGTAATAATTGTAATTACGAAGCAATAAGATGCTTATCTTAATATACTAACAAGGTTAGGTAAGGTCGGTGTTTTCTATGAATCTTTTCAGGGGTATCTGTTATGTTTAGTATATCACCTATGCACGTAGTTAATAAGTCAATATTGACTTTACGAATTTGCGAGAACGGGTTGCATTAACACGTAGAAGTTATTTCCTCAAGTACGTCGTTTATATGTAAATGGAACAGGACGTGTGTGATGATTGACGTCCACTCTTCTTGAGGTTATCTTGAGATGATTTCGGGGCTTTAGTGTCCCCGCGGCCCGGTCCTCGACCAGGCCTCCACCCCCAGGAAGCAGCCCGTGACAGCTGACTAACACCCAGGTACCTATTTTACTGCTAGGTAACAGGGGCATAGGGTGAAAGAAACTCTGCCCAATGTTTCTCGCCGGCGCCTGGGATCGAACCCAGGACCACAGGTCCCGCGTGCTGTCTGCTCGGCCGACCGGCTCTCCCTAAGCATACCTAGTTATTGCACAATAATACAGGGTCTTTTCCAATGGAGTCCAACTGTAGTTTCTAATTTAGTCTACATTAACTAAACTGTATCAAAAGCTTTGTGACAGTCCAAGAATATGCAGTTTGCTCACCCATCTCTTTCTTGATTAATATTTGTTGCCATGTCATAATTCTATTAAAGCTGTAAGGCATCATTTACCACCCCTGAACGCATGCTGGTGGTGAGTTAAGTTCCGTCTCTGTAGATGTGTTACGGGCTTTTTCTCGCGATCTTCCCCGTCATCTTACATGTCTAGATGTGCACGTTTGCTGGTGATTGATGAAGATTAAGCCATCCAAGAGGTGGTACGGGCATGAATAGCCCGTAATTCCTGCTGGGTCGTGTCCACTCTCAACTCCCAAGGCCCTATTCCCAAGGTAGGTAGGTAGCCTCCAAATTCACCATTACCAGACAGGTGTTGTGGGTGTGGCAGAGGTGCCTGGGGCCAGATTCACGAAGCAGTTTCGCAAGTACTTACGAACCTGGGGCCAGATTCACGAAGCAGTTACGCAATCACTTACGAACCTGGGGCCAGATTCACGAAGCAGTTATGCAATCACTTACGAACCTGTACATCTTTTCTCAATTTTGGCTGCTTTGTTTACAATTATTAAACAGTTAATGAGCTCCGAAGCACCAGGAGGCTGTTTATAACAATAACAACAGTTGATTGGCAAGTTTTCATACTTGTAAACTGGTAAAAAATGTAACCAAAGCCGTCAAAGATTGAGGAAATACGTACACGTTCGTAAGTGCTTGCGTAACTGCTTCGTGAATCTGGCCCCAGGTTCGTAAGTGCTTGCATAACTGCTTCGTGAATGTGGCCCGTGGCCTCTGGCCCCAAGTGCTGACAGCCGTCAAGAAGTGCGGGAGCGACTGGGCGCGCAGCTGGCACCAATCCCCACCAGATGCTAATCACTGGGAGTTACAAGACTGGTGAGTATTAATGGAGGCGAGCGGTGTCCTGGCACCCCCTCTCGCTCCGACATAAAGGAGCCATACTGACTGACTTACACCCACACGCACCCCCCCGCCTTCTGCTCTACCCTACCATGCCCTCACGCTCAATTGGCCCGAAGGTCCATCTCCAGGCCACGCCCAGGGCGAAAGTACACCTTACGGGCGGTCGTGGCACTGCTCTATAATGCCCCAACGTGTTGGTATTACTGCTGCATAATTTATGGGACATGATTGCCAATAATTTGCAGAGACGGAAATTTACGCTATTTTCTATGTCTTTCAGTTTTTTTCTTGTGTGCCTTGATGCTCCTTGAATTACTCTCGGTAACGGCCGTTTTCGCCGTTTGTTGCATTAAAATATCCCGCTGCACGACAGCAAGGGTAGAGCCAGTTTGGCAGGGTGATGACAAACATCTTATCACCAGTAACGTAACTAAGCCAGCGCACGTACAAGCGTTTCCTCTGTAAATAGCACTGACAACGGCTTGGTGACGACGCTCGGCTCTCCAACCTCGAGGAGCAGCTATGAATTAGTCCTCGAGTTATGAGACACGACTCGCTACGGCTCTCAACACCAAGAGAAACTCTGGACTAAAAACATGCGATTTACACCGTCTCCCTCAGAGCAAGTAAGACCAACAAGAGCTGGGCTCCCAGAGCCAGGGCGGGGTACATGGCACGCCCAGGGCGGGGTACGGCGAGGGCGGGGTACGGCGAGGACGGGGCACGGCGAGGACGGGGCACGGCGGGGCACGGCGAGGACGGGACATGACGAGGACGGGGCACGGCGAGGACGGGGCGGGGCACGGTGAGGACGGGGCGGGGCACGGCGAGAACAGGGCACAATCGAAAAACGTCACGAGACAGGAACACAACAGGACTAAACCCCAGTTCCACAAGAACAGACGATAAACAAATGTTCAGGCATCTGTTAAGCTTACTACTACTACCACTACCACTACTATTACCACTACCACTACTACCACTACTACTACTACCACTACTACTACCACTACCACTACCACTACTACTACTACTACCACTACTACCACTACCACTACAACTACTACTACTACCACTACCACTATTACCACTACCACTACTACCACTACTACTACCACTACCACCACTACTACTACTACTACCACTACCACTACTACTACTACTACTACTACCACTACTACTACCACTACCACTACTACTACCACTACCACCACTACTACTACTACTACCACTACCACTACTACTACTACTACTACTACTACTATGTGTAACAAACAATTCTCACATTAGCGCACCAAGTGAAGGTATTTGTTAATATATTTTCACAGTAGTCTTAATTTCATCCGCCTCACTTAAATAATAAATCTGGTTGTAACCAACATTACATATATATACACACCTGTAACACATATATATACACACCTGTAACAATGCCGTTACTGGTCTATAAACCCAACACATCTGACATAATAAATGAGAACTTAAGTGGTTGAGGGACACTTAAGGGTCAGCCATGTTTTATGTCTTCTTGTAATGTACTTTCTGACCACTGGTACCTGGTACCTGGTTACCTGGTTACCTGGTACCTGGTTACCTGGTACCTGGTTACCTGGTTACCTGGTTACCTGGTACCTGGTTACCTGGTACCTGGTTACCTGGTTACCTGGTTACCTGGTACCTGGTTACCTGGTTACCTGGTACCTGATGACACTAGATGTCATTCATGACATCGTGATTTATGTTCCCACAAGTCTGTAGCAACTTGGGTGAGACTGACAACTTGGAGCCAGATTCACGAAGCAGTTACGCAAGCACTCACGAACCTGTACATCTTTTCTCAGTCTTTGGCGGCTTTGTTTACAATTATTAAACAGTTAATGAGCTCCGAAGCACCAGGAGGCTGTTTATGACAATAACAACAGTTGATTGGCAAGTTTACATGCTTGTAAACTGTTTAATAAATGTAACCAAAGCCGTCAAAGATTGAGGAAAGGTGTACACGTTCGGAAGTACTTGCGTAACTGCTTCGTGAATCTAGTCCCAGGTTCGTAAGTACTTGCGTAACCGCTTCGTGAATCTGGCCCCTATTCTCACACTCAAAGCACCACAACGTCAGATTTGTAATGGTTTAGTGAAATTAAAAGCACCGTAATATAGATGTTTGGCTACTAAGCGGCTGCTTCGATGTGTTAGGTAAGTTATCTAGACTTACGCTTCTATTCTGGTGAAAGTATTTAAAAGTAGTATTAGTAGGCATCCATCAGTCTCAGGAGACTATGGAGTTGGGCTCTGGTTGTCGGTCTGGAGTGGCCTCACCAGGGCGCAAAGCCAGGGGTAGGTTGATTCGGGGGAGAAGCTGTTACCCATGCAGCAGGTCCCCCCCCACCTCTCCACGGCGCTGAAAGTCTCCAATGGAAAGGCATACGCCAATACGATGACTTACGATACAAGCATACATTCGTAATATGCCAATACGATGACTTACGATACAAGCATACATTCGTAATATGCCAATACGATGACTTACGATACAAGCATACATTCGTAATATGCCAATACGATGACTTACGATACAAGCATACATTCGTAATATGCCAATACGATGACTTACGATACAAGCATACATTCGTAATATGCCAATACGATGACTTACGATACAAGCATACATTCGTAATATGCCAATACGATGACTTACGATACAAGCATACATTCGTAATATGCCAATACGATGACTTACGATACAAGCATACATTCGTAATATGCCAATACGATGACTTACGATACAAGCATACATTCGTAATATGCCAATACGATGACTAACGATACAAACATACATACGTAATACGCCAATATGATGACTTACGATACAAGCATTCATACGTAATACGCCAATACGATGACTTACGATACAAACATACATACGTAATACGCCAATACGATGACTTACGATACAAACATACATACGTAATACGCCAATACGATGACTTACGATACAAACATACATACGTAATATGCCAATACGATGACTTACAATACAAACATACATACGTAATACGCCAATACGATGCCTTACGATACAAGCATACATACGTAATACGCCAATACAATGACTTTGCATACGATACAAAGTAGACGCTTGTTAAAGGGTGAGAACGGGTTGATAAGCCAGCAGAAGCGGCGTCAAGACCTCGAGTCATGGCGCGTCTCCTCGGGGCCCTCCAGGTGTTGACCCTTGCGTCTCCTGCCTCACCGCGACCTTCACACGTCTATAACCCGCCCCACCGTGAAGTAATTAAATCCTGCCGTCGGTAGGTCAATTGTCAGAGACGACCCACCTTCCCCGGGGTCCTCCAGGGGTGGGATCACCGGCGGCGGCAGCTGGCAAGGGGACGGAAAGTGACCATTGCAACACTCCAAAACAGACAATAGAAGGCAGTGTTGCATGAACGGCTATTGTGAATGGGCGGTGTGGAGGAAGCCTGGTAAAACACGCAGTTAATTAGAACATTGTTTAGCAGCCACAAACAATGACAACACCTCTGTAGCCACCCCGGTCGGAGGCGGTCGGCCGAGCGGACAGCACACTGGACTTGTGATCCTGTGGTCCCGGGTTCGATCCCGAGCGCCGGCGAGAAACAATGAGCACTTTATTGTTGTTAAAGATTCGCTACCTGGAACAAAAAGTTCCAAGTAACACGGGCTATGGTGAGCCCGTAGAAATGAGCAGAATTTCTTTCACCCTATGCCCCTGTTACCTAGCAGTAAAATAGGTACCTGGGTGTTAGTCAGTTGTCACGGGCTGCTTCCTGGGGGTGGAGGCCTGGTCGAGGACCGGGCCGCGGGGACACTAAAGCCCCAAAATCATCTCAAGATAACCTCAAGATCTCAAGATAACCCCACACGCCGCCCCACTACCCCCCCAACCCTCGTTATGCTGCTACTGGTTCTCACAGTGATTCTCAGTAGTCGGAACACGTCACCACAAACACTCACCAGGAACGGCAAGTATCACCAAGCGAGACTTGGATCACAGCGGCTCTCCTCCTCCACGGCCACAAGGAACACCTGGGCCAGATTCACGAAGCAGTTACGCAAGCACTTACGAACCTGGGCCAGATTCACGAAGCAGTTATGCAAGCACTTACGAACCTGGCGTCAGATTCACGAAGCAGTTACGCAAGCACTTACGAACCTGGGACCAGATTCACGAAGCAGTTACGCAAGCACTTAAGAATCTGTACATCTTATCTCAATCTTTGGCGGTTTTGGTTACAATTATTAAACAGTTAATGAGCTCCGAAGCACCAGGAGGCTGTTTATAACAATAACAACAGTTGATTGGCAAGTTTTCATGCTTGTAAACTGTTTAATAAATGTAACCAAAGCCGTCAAAGATTGAGGAAAGGTGTACACGTTCGTAAGTGCTTGCGTAACTGCTTCGTGATTCCGGGTCCAGACCAGGATCATCATCAGTCGACACAGCTGTGCCAGTAGAGACGGGGGTAGAAGGTAGAGACGGGGGTAGAAGGTAGAGACGGGGGTAGAGGGTTGAGCCGGGGGTAGACGGTAGAGACGTAATGACGGTAGAAACAGGTTGGTACAGGTGATGGCCCAACCACTTTCGTTTACTTGATAATGTAACAGTTGATGTGAGAAGATCACCTCGAATACTTCATGTCGGTTACTTCTCATTTACTGTATAGTATTTAGGGACACGAATGTAATACACCATTCAGAGCAGTCATAAGACATTACCGACAGTATACATAAGCCTCACCTATACAGGTATTCATAGCATGAATCAATCCGGGAATGTATCGTGCCAAGGTATCCGCAGAACGATCATTAGGGGTAAAACAGTGTGATGGCGGACCTTGATACGACAATTTAGTATCGAACACTACAAATGTTAAGACGTTTGCCAATACAGGTGTAAAACTGACCCGATAAATGGATTAGCGATTCCGTAATGATGCCGAGTAGCACCGAATCACCTTCTGTGGTTGAGTGTTCAATAAACCCTTGAACTATATGTTTAACACTTCTCTAACCCTGTCCATGGAGGACACAAGAAAATGTATATATGCTGGTTAGCATTGTAAATGTGTGGCCACGTCTGTAGTAGAAAAGAATAATAAAAAAAAAAAAAAAAAAAGTCCGGCCTGGCGGGTGCTGGCACACGGTGACGGGTGAGGAATCAATGACTCGTGACTCGCCTCATAGTACCAAGATCCATCCCATGCTCCACTTCCTCATCTTTGTGGCCTTAAAGTTTCTAAGCTCTTATATTAGACGTTGTACGCACCACTGAGTCAAAACCGAGTACCAAGATACCCGGCAGTTCCTTACACCTCTGCGAGATATTGTGTTGCATTGTCAACTTTGAATGTGTGCACTCACATAGTTGTACTCGCGGGGGTTGAGCTCTGGCTCTTTGGTCCCGCCTCTCAACTGTCAATCAACTGGTGTACAGGTTCCTGAGCCTACTGGGCTCTATCATATCTACATTTCAAACTGTGTATGGAGTCAGCCTCCACCACATCACTTCCTAGCTCATACCTCTCAGTTCCGGGACAAGTCTGGTGGCATACCGCTGAATCTTTTCTAACTTTGTCTTGTGTTTAACTAGATATGGACTCCAGGCAGGAGCTGCATATTCCAGGATTGGTCTGACATAAGTGGTATACAAGGTCCTGAACGATTCCTTACACAAGTTTCTAAAGGCAGTTCTTATGTTGGCCAGTGTAGCATATCCCGCTGATGACATCCTTTTGTTGTGGGGCCTCTCGGGGCAGGTTCCGTGTGATATCACACATATGTGTGTGTGTGTGTGTGTATGTGTGTGTGTGTGTGTGTGTGTGTGTGTGTGTGTGTGTGTGTGTGTGTGTGTGTGTGTGTGTGTGTGTGTGTGTGTGTGTGTGTGTGTAGACAATAAATCTCAACCCATCCTGGTATGACAACTTTTTGTAACTGTGGTCAATGGTACCATTATGTAGGAATTGAGCCCCACTAAGCCTCTCTTTGTACTATTTTTATAGAGTACGGGAAAAGAATAAAAATCCATTTTAAATATTCCTAGGCCTAGTATAACACATATATTTACTATATTAGGCGTCAGATAGCCTGGCCTAGGATGATTAATTTCTATTAGCAAACATTAAAAAAACTTTCCCAGTTTTTTCCAAGTTCCATAATACAAAAAGTATCTTCTGGTGGTCCATCACGACATTTGTACTTTCGATCAAATAGTTACTACAAGAACTTCCATTGTAAACACATTAATGACACTGTAAAAGATGCCTCGAAGTGTTTACGTAGGACAGACTTAAGTGTGTATTTATTTATGTAGGTTAGGTTAGCATTTAAAAAGCACTACAATCACCTTCTGTGTTTGTTCAATAAATCTCTGAACTATATGTTTAACAGATCTCTCACCCTGTCCATGGAGGACAGAAGAAAAAATATATATGATGGTTAGCATTGTAAATGTCTGGCTACGTCTGTGGTAAAGAAAATAAAAAAATGCTTTTATTTTCGGAGGCTGTTCGGAGACATATGTAAGGGTTACACGGCTATGTGTGGCGGCTGACCTCATAACTCAAGCTAACGTCAGTATAATACAACCCCTGTATACTGTATTTATTATAAATTGTATGAAATACGGGGACCATATCCATATTAGTAGAGGCTAGTCTCTCAAACTAAAATATATTTACCTTTGTAGAAAATGCAGAAACTTAACTCAGTGCAAATAATAATTACAATATCTTTAATAGCAGGATGTAAAGACAGATATACACACATATATATGAAGTTCCATCTATGTGCTGACACACTCACACACACCCGTCTGTGCACAGTTCAGATGAGCAACATTCCCAAGAAAATCAAAATATATGTTTTAATGACAAGCTTCCTCCGCCCACCTCACTAAACTACCCCACCTTTCAAATAAATAGTGTTCAGAGCCCCTTTATCCGCGCTTGTTATCGCCTACTACTCAACATTTTAAATTAGACCCACCACTTGCCTCTCCCCCGCCCACCACTTCCCCACCTGCTGCTCCCCACTCCCCACCCGCCTCTCCCCCTCTCCCCACTCACCATACGATGGCCAGCTTCCTAGACAACAGCCTCGACACTCCTTTTAAATTATGTGCGACACGAAATCCTGGGGATTGAAGTATGTTGAGAGGGGGAAGATATAAGGCACTTGCCTGTTGGTGGGGATGGAGGAGAGGGGTGTGTAGAGTACTTTGGTGTTGGGGTGGGGGGTGTATGGCACTTTGGGGGAGAGTGCTGGCAGGGAGGCACCACACAGACACACTCGTAAAGGCGACGAAACCGCTACTACACGCAGGTGGCCACAGTCTTCTTATCATCACTGCCTTATCTCCTTTCATTCACCTCACTCCCAAGTCAACTGTTAAATTTATCTTCCCACGTAACTAGTAACAGGTTAGTTGCTGAGTAATAATAATAATGCTCCCTTGAAGTGCGAGAGAGTGCGTTATTAACATCAATATTGGAAGGCATCCTCATTATGCTCCATAATGTCTTGAGACAAGACATTATGGAGCATAATGGAGCATCCCCAGGTGTGCGAGTCATGTCTCTGCATCCCCAGGTGTGCGAGTCATATCTCTGCATCCCCAGGTGTGCGAGTCATGTCTCTGCATCCCCAGGTGTGCGAGTCATGTCTCTGCATCCCCAGGTGTGCGAGTCATGTCTGTGTCTCCCGTGAGTCAGTACCAGGTGCTGGGACAGTATTAACATTGTAAACACTGTACATCAACGCACAACATGCTCTCCCGGGGATGGCATTAGTGATAAATTAACGCACTCGATGACTACATATTTCTTTGCGTATGGAGGCCTGGTCGACGACCGGGCCGCGGGGACGCTAAGCCCCGGAAGCACCTCAAGGTAACGTACCCAAACCTTAAATATTCTCCAGAGGCCGAAAACCAGTTATCAGTATTTGACGTTATGACCATCCTCAACATGAGTCTTGGTGGTACACTCCTAAACCACACTATAGAGGTGATAGCGATAGGGTATCGGCGAACCTGCTTAAACCACCTCTGTAATTTTTTGCGCTATCGCTCACAGGATGAGTATAGGGTGCACAATAAACTAGCCGCCTCCGCTGGCAACAATCATCGGGTTAAACAAGGCTATTTCTTAGCTCCCTCGACTTAAACTGAATTACATTACGAAACTTAAAAATCGCTATCCATAACCATTACAATTTTGTTATGTTGTTTATTTATAGTTATTGCCTATTTCATCAAAATATTGGTATCGTATGTGTCGAAAATAAGTTGTTGGTGAGCGCAAAATTTCGCCCTTAAGATATGGACCATGTTGACCAGATCACACACTAGAAGGTGAAGGGACGACGACGTTTCGGTCCGTCCTGGACCATTCTCAAGTCGATTGTGAGTTTCACAATCATTCACCATTCACAATCGACTTGAGAATGGTCCAGGACGGACCGAAACGTCGTCGTCCCTTCACCTTCTAGTGTGTGGTCTGGTCATCAAAACCCTCAACACTTTAATAAAACAATCTACTTGTGTTGTTCAGTGACTTTTTGAGTTGACTAAAGATGCAAGAGCCGTCTAGTGAGGGTCAAGAACCGTCTAGTGAGGGTCAAGAGCCGTCTAGTGAGGGTCAAGAGCCGTCTAGTGAGGGTCAAGAGCCGTCTAGTGAGGGTCTGGTTGAAACAAATACGCAATAATTCGGGGCGAGTCTGACTCATACCCTTGCGTATTTAAATAAGATAATATCAGGTGACTAAGAAACCTTGTCATCTGAAAGCGAAGTTTTTCGGTGACTAGTTTTTGAACAATTATCCTATTTACGCCGCGGAACCTGATATCTTTCTCATTCTCACCTGCTGGTTGTAATAGATATATCTAAGATAATATTAAGAAGGGTAATCGCTTAAGGAAAGGCCAACCTTGGACTAGAAGCCTTGTACCTCTTTATGCTGGATTCAACCCGAGGGGAGTGTGTCAAAAGGCATATGACCTATACTGCTCGAGTGCTTATATATTACCATGACATATAGATTTTCTCAAGTCGATTTTCACAATTGACTTAAGAATGGTCCAGGACGGACCGAAACGTCGTCACTAATAATATACAGAAGCTCCCCTATGACTCTGTAATATCCCCATTGGTCAAACTATTATGTATTAGCGATAAGACCTACCATTAATGTATGATGACTTACTGTAAATATGTAGCTCTTGTAATAGCACTTTCTCTGTAACAAGCTGACATTGTAACTATAAGGTGTGAAGGATAGATGAAATTGTTTATGTAATAATCTAAGATGAGGTCTGATAAAGACCTTTTGTGCCCTCTGTAATGCTTTTTGCGCTACCGCTCACAGGATGAGTATGGGGTGCACAATAAACTAGCCGTCTTCGGCGGCAACAATAAAAAAAAAAAAAAAAAAAAAAAAAAAGTCGTCCCTTGTGTGGTCTGGTCAACAATTTGTTGTAACATTTGTAACTGCTATAAATGCTGTGCAGTACATAACATGCGTTACCATAACGTCTTAGAAATAACAAGGGCTCTAAATTTACGTGAAATAGGCTGACTTCAGATGTCAAATCCGGTAGTTCAAATTATGATACAATTTATTTTTGCATATGTACTCAGAGTGAAAGAATTATAAAATCTCGCAAATGGTGGATTCTGCCATCAAAAAACAAATTTTATCTTTTAAAATATTTATAAAAAATTATCATGCAATATAAATTCTAACAAATGCCGTAACGGAACAATATAGGAATGTTTATATAAGGAAAATATATATTCGATAATCAGCCGCAAAATGGCATGATAAAAGTATCATTCTTTTTAGAATGTGATACTTTATGATATGTAAGACGATATTATGATGTTATTTATGTCATAATAAGAAGCTTGTATGCCTATACACACTCGCACAATTATATGATAAAAGTTAAAACTAAAATAAAATCCGTATCTCCGACTGATATCGTGGTTTTGTCCTTGTATACCGTCATGAAACTAATATCTTTACGATATCTAAAAGATACCATGATGCTCTTCCCGTTATCATCATCAAAACTTCATGAGGGTTATCCTTAGACATGATATAGGGATTACACCTAGCCATGTTATCTTGCCGCGGTGATCACTCATGTTATCTCTGTTTTACCCCCATGTTATGCGGGTCCTAATCTTGACCAAATTAACTGAACATAATCCCCTCCAGCATATACCATGTGGTACCCTTGGTCATGCTATTCCTGTTGAAACTAAACTACGATCCCAGATTATTTATACTTGAAATGTTTTAATGAAAACTATCTATACTTTATTGAAGAAAACAAAACTGCCTTGTAAGCTTAAGGAAGTTCTCACCCTACTAAATATACCCTGATTTAACTCGCTCTCTTGCTCTCATTTGCTCTTACACTTGGGCTGGACGGTAGAACGACGGTCTCGCTTCATGCAGGTCGGCGTTGAAGCGTTCAAATCCCCGACCGTCCAAGTAGTTGGGCACCATTCCTACCCGTTCCCATGCCAAATCCTTATCCTGATCCCTTCCAAGTGCTATAGTCATAATGGCTTAGCGCTTTCTCACGATAATCGCCCTGTCTCTCACGTTCTCGCTCCCACTCTAGCTCTCACAAAATTGTTTTTGAAAAGGGGTTATATTTGTGTGTGTGTGTAGTAGAAGAGTCGCTAGATAAGGTATCTGAAGGCTGCAGCAGCCACCACGGAAGACACATGGGGCGCCGTTATCAGTTTGGGTCCAAAGATAACCTGTCGCCAGCCGTCTCATGTCTTCCATCAAGACATCATGGCTGTTTCTACATTATATAATACACACACACACACACACAGGCTGCCGTCGTGTAGCCTTAACCAAGCTTTCAAAGCTGTATGTGTACCGCTTCAATTATTTCACCTTGTGTACAAAGCTATACACAAGTGAAATAATTTATAAATTACCTTACATAAGAATTTAATACGTTTACTAGATATACTAAATTAGTTTTAATTGAAATCTGGGGTAATTTATCTTGGATTTTCCGTGTACACTTTGGACCCTGTGTACTCACCTAATTGTGCTTGCGGGGGTTGAGCTCTGGCTCTTTGGTCCCGCCTCTCAATCGCCAATCAACAGGTGTACAGGTTCCTGAGCCTACTGGGCTCTATCATATCTACACTTGAAACTGTGTATGGAGTCAGCCTCCACCACATCACTGCCTAATGCATTCCATTTGTCAACCCCTCTGACACTAAAAATGTTCTTTTTAATATCTCTGAGACTTCATACTGTGTGTGTGTGAGAGAGAGAGAGAGAGAGAGAGAGAGAGAGAGAGAGAGAGAGAGAGAGAGAGAGAGAGAGAGAGAGAGAGAGAGAGAGAGAGAGAGAGAGAGAGAGAGAGAGAGAGGGAGAGAGAGAGAGAGAGAGAGAGAGAGAGGGAGAGACAGGTGTCCCCCAATGAGGTAGACATGTCCGGGAGAGTATGAGGAACCTGGTTTAATATGAACTGCATCATGTCTTCGTGGACAGTTGTGTTGCCTTGTTATTTTATTGTATTGCATTTTTGGTTCAACTTCACTATTCAGAGTCGTAACTTCGCTCTCAGACGTATAATTTACTTTTTGTTACTTTTTTGTCTTCTTATGAGTGAACTTGGTGGTTTCTTTGTTACTGTGAATAAGCTCTTATTTGTTAATGTTAGTTTCAGGTGAGTAAGGAAGGTCAGGGTGTTTGTCTTGTTAGATATAGGTTTCTCTTCTCTTTCAGTTGTAAGGTTTTCTATCAACCTATTGATGATGTGGTGGGAAAGGGGAAAGGAGGGGGAGGGAAAGGCTAGAATCTGAAACAAGTATAGGACACGGAGGCGCGCACAGGCACACATACACAGGCCCGCACAGGCACACATACACAGGCGCGCACAGGCACACATACACAGGCCCGCACAGGCACACATACACAGGCCCGCATAGGCACACATACACAGGCCCGCACAGGCACACATACACAGGCGCGCACAGGCACACACACAGGCACACATACACAGGCCCCCACAGGCACACATACACAGGCACACATACACAGGCCCGCACAGGCACACATACACAGGCACACACAGGCACACATACACAGGCACACATACACAGGCACACATACACAGGCACACACACACAGGCGCGCACCTCCGCCGCAGGTACCACCGTCACCACTACCAATTTCACGCTATAAAGTCTACCATTTATGCAGATTAATGGGGATCCCACAAGTGCAGGGAGCGCACATTGTAGTGTGTATTTCTGGGAGTTTCCCTGATGTCTCTGCCCTTCCTTCCCCTCGGAGTGGCCGGGAACCGGTTTTTGCCCCCACTCTCCCCAACACACCACCGCTCCTTTTTCTATGTCCATTTATTTATTCCTTCCTGTACATGTTTTTCTATACTTCCGTGTGCGTGCACCTACCTGTTTTCGTCTGGGTAATTGTACATATTTAGTCACGTGCGATGTCTTTCGCCCTCCCTCTCTCCTCTCCCTCTCCTCTATCTCTCTTCTCTCTCTCATTTTCCCATATCTGTCTCCCAGCGGCTTCCCAGACCTCCAACCGCAAGTCTGCTTGTTAGTAACTAGGGCGACGTTAGGTCAGTCTGCTTGTTAGTAACTAGAGCGACGTTAGGTCAGTCTGCTTGTTAGTAACTAGGGCGACGTTAGGTCAGTCTGCTTGTTAGTAACTAGAGCGACGTTAGGTCAGTCTGCTTGTTAGTAACTAGGGCGACGTTAGGTCAGTCTGCTTGTTAGTAACTAGGGCGACGTTAGGTCAGTCTGCTTGTTAGTAACTAGGGCGACGTTAGGTCAGTCTGCTTGTTAGTAACTAGGGCGACGTTAGGTCAGTCTGCTTGTTAGTAACTAGGGCGACGTTAGGTCAGTCTGCTTGTTAGTAACTAGAGCGACGTTAGGTCAGTCTGCTTGTTAGTAACTAGGGCGACGTTAGGTCAGTCTGCTTGTTAGTAACTAGAGCGACGTTAGGTCAGTCTGCTTGTTAGAAAACTAGAGCGACGTTAGGTCAGTCTGCTTGTTAGTAACTAGGGCGACGTTAGGTCAGTCTGCTTGTTAGTAACTAGAGCGACGTTAGGTCAGTCTGCTTGTTAGTAACTAGAGCGACGTTAGGTCAGTCTGCTTGTTAGTAACTAGGGCGACGTTAGGTCAGTCTGCTTGTTAGTAACTAGGGCGACGTTAGGTCAGTCTGCTTGTTAGTAACTAGGGCGACGTTAGGTCAGTCTGCTTGTTAGTAACTAGATCGACGTTAGGTCAGTCTGCTTGTTAGTAACTAGGGCGACGTTAGGTCAGTCTGCTTGTTAGTAACTAGGGCGACGTTAGGTCAGTCTGCTTGTTAGTAACTAGAGCGACGTTAGGTCAGTCTGCTTGTTAGTAACTAGGGCGACGTTAGGTCAGTCTGCTTGTTAGTAACTAGGGCGACGTTAGGTCAGTCTGCTTGTTAGTAACTAGGGCGACGTTAGGTCAGTCTGCTTGTTAGTAACTAGAGCGACGTTAGGTGCGCCTCTACACGCCCCGCCTGGTAACCTTGTACATGTTGCCTTGTAATTTAACTAGTCTGACGTTCGAAGTCCTATTCGAATCTTTCCATAAAATTGTAAACATTTGTGGCTGGAAGCTCTTTGACCCCAACGTTGTAACCGTTGGTTATCTAATGTACTGACACCAGATATATTTATATATCCTAGATCTCTCTCTCTCTCTATCCCTCTCTCGCACACACACACACACAAAGATTAAGCAAGAAAGAGAAGGATGGGCAGACTGCATTTTCTTGGACTGTCGGAAAGCCTTTGACACAGTACCCCATAAGAGGTTGATGAATTAGCTGGTGAAACAGGCAGGAGTAACTGGTAGGGCGCTTCAGTGGATAAGGGAGTACCTAAGCAATAGGAAGCAGGGAGTTACAGTGAGGTGAGACCTCAGATTGGCGTCAAGTCACCACATGTAGAGGTGCCTCTACACGTGTGTGTGTGTGTGTGTGTGTGTGTGTGTGTGTGTGTGTGTGTGTGTGTGTGTGTGTGTGTGTGTGTGTGTGTGTGTGCGTGTGTGCGTGCACATGAGCCCAGGTGTGCGAGGGTTGTCTGGTGCTCACAGCGTCCAACTGACATGGCCAATTATTGGAAATCGAGACCCAGAGGAACTGTTTCTTGGTCTGGCCCTTGTCACCGTGCCCACCAGCCTTGTCACCGTGCCCACCAGCCTTGTCACCGTGCCCACCAGCCTTGTTTCCGTGCCCACCTGCCCATGTCACAGTGCCCAAATGCCCTTGGTGATTCAGCCTTGTCCTAGAGAAACAACCATACCCTTCAGTAAAGTACCATAGTTCTAATTAAACAGTTAAATGCCACTAAACCAAAATATCCACCAATCCGAAACAACCAACTTAACGCTACAAAATTTTAAATAAATCTAAGCAGGCCAAGACAGACTACAATATCCCACAATACAAGACTACAATATCTCACAAGACTACAATATCCCACAGAAAACAAACTTAATTTTCAATCTACAATATATCACGAGAACTTGTAATAATTCGAGATTGGTCAACTATGCCAAGATCAATCTCTACTAATCTAACAATCCACTTAAGCGCGCGTCCGGTTGGTGGAGATATTCAAGAGAAGATCACTCAAAAGCTAATCTGGACACTATTGACTAAATCAAGCTAAGTCCCAACAAATCTATATAATCCTGCGTAAACCAAGGCTGGGCCGCCTTGTAAACCAGTAAACCACAAGCGCATACAGGACCGACAAAACTCATTAGTGACTTTCACCCCGTCAGAAAACCTCTGGTGTTTCCCCAGGAGCGGCGGACTCCGAGCTGGACCAGCTGTTTTTGTCGGGCCTTCTCTCCACGCTCCGCCGCTGCTCCTCCTCCTACTACTGCTGCTGCTGCCCCTTCTCCTTCTGCCCCTTCTCCTTCCTTCTCCTTCTGCCCCTTCTCCTTCCTCCGTCTCCTTCCTTCTCCTTCTGCCCCTTCTCCTTCCTCCGTCTCCTTTCTTCTCCTTCTGCCCCTTCTCCTTCCTCCGTCTCCTTCCTTCTCCTTCTGCCCCTTCTCCTTCCTCCGTCTCCTTCCTTCTCCTACTGCCCCTTCTCCTTCCTCCGTCTCCTTCCTTCTCCTACTGCCCCTTCTCCTTCCTTCTCCTACTGCCCCTTCTCCTTCCTTCTCCTACTGCCCCTTCTCCTTCCTTCTCCTACTGCCCCTTCTCCTTCCTTCTCCTACTGCCCCTTCTCCTACTGCCCCTTCTCCTTCCTTCTCCTCGTCCAGTTTCTCCCATCCCTCTTCGCTCCTCTCTGCCACTACCATCTCTGGTCAAAGATTTTCTTTCACTCTCCTAACTCCACCCTTCTCTCCTCTCCTCTTCACATCTTTCACTACCGTACGATGTTACCCGTGTTGTGTGTGTTTATGGGGAGCCGGTCGGCCGAGCGGACAGCACGCTGGACTTGTGATCCTGTGGTCTTGGGTTCGATCCCAGGCGCCGGCGAGAAACAATGGGCAGAGTTTCTTTCACCCCTATGCCCCTGTTACCTAGCAGTAAATAGGTACCTGGGTGTTAGTCAGCTGTCACGGGCTGCTTCCTGAGGGTGGAGGCCTGGTCGAGGACCGGGCCGCGGGGACACTAAAAAGCCCCGAAATCATCTCAAGATAACCTCAAGATATACCCTAGCTATATGGTTCCTTCCGTTCTTACTTGAATTCTTACTGAAGAATTACTTGTTCTTACTGAATTCTTGTTCTTGTTTACTGAATTGTTCTTACTGAACAATTGTTCTTACTGAATTCTTACTGAATTCTGAATTCTTACTGAATTGTTCTTACTGAATTCACCAACAATCTTCCTACGATTGTGCTCTACTTTTAAGGAACGAACAGTACACAATCCTCGTGTAAGAGTCCCTAGGTGTTGGTTGCGAAGGTGGAGGCTTATGGGATCAGCTTGGCGAAGTGATCCTATATTTCTGCATCAATGTGGGTGGGTTGAGTGTGTGTAGACCGTCTGCCTTCTGGCTTCACAGCTTCTTCAGATTAACCATTCTTCTTTCTCTTTGCTAGAGGTCCATCCTTGACCTGCGGCGGCCCCTCCCCCTTGTGTGTGTGTTCATCTAGTTGTGCTTGCGGGGGGTTGAGCTCTGCTCTTTCGGCCCGACTCTCAACTGTCAATCAATCAACTGTTACTAACTACTAATTTTTTAATAAATTTTCTTTTCACACACAAAAAAAAGGAAAAAAAATTCTCGCCTGCCACGCTGGAGGCTCTTGTGTTTTTTCTTGTGTTTTCTTCACTTGAGAAGGAAGTTTAAAAATTAAATCTCCGAAGTTCATATTACAGTTTTATTACGTCTTGATGCTAAGATGCGCGTTTGGTTGATTCTGTCAACATTGTCAGAGGCAGAGACAAGTGAACACAATTTAGCTAGAGCAATAAAATATACTGTATCACCGAGAGTGAAGTGACGCATTGAGCAACAAGCCTTCTGCAGTTTCCTTATTCATGTTCAAATAATGGCTTAATGGCTTGGGCAGTATGCTGGATGATGTCTTAGTGCTGAAGATGGTAGAATGTATGTGTTGGCTGACTCTCACTCGCGGCCAAATAGACAGCGTTCTGGGCTCGTAACAGAAGCTTTGTTAGAAGCTCAGAAGTTCTGTTCTGTTCTGGGAACAGGTGAGGTGCATCAGATGAAGGAAACTCCGCCCGTTTGTTGCTGCCTCGGAAATCGAACTCGGACCTTTAGGACAAAGGTCCGAGTTCGATTTCCGAGGCAGCAATAAACAGACGGAGTTTCCTTCATCTGATGCACCTCACCTGTTCATATTAGCAACAGTAGACGGGTACCTGGGTGTTAGACAGCTGCTACTGTGTCTTAAAAAATGTAGTAGAAATAGAGAAAATATACTTGAAAGGCGGGGTCCAAGAGCTAATAGCTCGGTTCTGCAGGCACAAATAGTAAACACACTGTGATAGAGCTCAAGTTTATATATGTTTGTACAGTCCGGCCTCCATGAAGGCGTCAGATGAATGGCGTCTCTATAATCTCTGTAATGACAACATTATTTCGCCTGATAAACTACTCCAAGTTGTGATTAATAAGACCGGCTGATATGTTGTGATCCACAGCATAATGTCGCTGTACACAGGTTTATGTGGCTACCCTTGTATGTGTCTCAACATTATGCAGGCAACATGGGTCACACGGCTCACTCTACCACCCGATATCCACCCTTACTACCGCACACATAAGGCTTATTGCCGCTTGCTCTGGACTACCATATTTGAGGAAACTCAGGGAAAAAACTGGGAAAATATGGTCTCTTCTTATTTCTGGCGATGTAAATATAATATACTTCATCAAAGCTTGGCTCTCTATCTTATTATAGTGTTCCCAGACCCCTTTAAACCTTCTTTCTTCTCTTCTTTATCTTACCTCAGTTTCTGATCTTTATCTCCGTCGGGGAAATGAAAGACTCGCAGTATATACATCTAAGAATGTTGCTTCTTAGTGTTGTCGTTAGTCATGTCAATGTAATAATGTTATATACTAAAAACGGCTTCCCTACATTTCTCTCTCACAAAGGGGGGGGGGTTGTTTTTGCTTCTCGTCTCTGGTTTATCTCCCTCACCTCCCCCCCTTATCATCCCCCCCTCCCCCTCCCTCGCCTACCCAACCCCCCCCCCCCTCCCCCCGTCCGTCTCAAACCCCGTAAACTCCCAAGGACAGAATTTGAGCAAGTGTCCCCTTTTTTGGGGGGCCCGTTTTCTACGACTGTACGACCGCCTTTTCTGTCTTAAAGTGGCGGGGAAAAGGCTTAGTTCTGGCTGGGATGATGTAGAAGCCTTCCCCCTTCCCCGTTGAAGGGAGCCTGACAGCTGGGTTGACAGCGCTTCGGATTCGTAGTCCTGAGGTACCGGGTTCGATCCCCGATGGAGGCGGAGACAAATGGGCAAAATGTTTCTTTAACCCTGATGCCCCTGTTACCTAGCAGTAAATAGATAGCTGGGAGTTAGACAGCTGCTACGGGTTGCTTCCTGGGGGTGGTGTAACAAAAAAAAGGCCTGGTCGAGGACCGGGCCGCGGGGACGCTAAGCCCCGAAATCTCAAGATAACCTCAAGATAACCACACCCAACTCCCTTCAACACTGGTTCCCGACGAAAGGTGGCGGTAAAGAGTAGTATTAGTATCAGTAAATAGTAAAGAGTAGTAAAGTTTAATGTCTTTAATTTTCTTTGTTTAAGCACTTGAAAATATAATTATCAAAAACTTGACAATATAATAAAATGCTTTACCTCAGACCATAGTTGGAATCCTACTGGACCTCAAGGTTCAAATTCTCAGTTAACACTGCTATGAAGTTCGGAATTATGGGCAGGAGAGACGAGGATAATTCGGACCACTTCTGTCCGAATTTTAGGAGGCCCATCTTGACCACTGTGCCCATGAATGCACATCCCACCTTGAAAGGGCATATCTGCTTTAGGAAGAACTTTTAACACTGAACGAAAAAAAATCCCATTAAACAGCTCTCATATCAGGACTGGTCGAGGTCTCAGAAGGAACACTTCAAACCAGACATGACAAAGCTGATCTCGTCTAGACCTTCAGAATACTGAACAAAGCGAAAGATTAACCCAAACCACCACTGTAAAAGGTCCAATATAACCAGCACAAACTCAACAAGCCACACTGGATACTGGAGCCTTTTCACCCGTAGAGTAATAAACCCATGCAATTGCCCGCCCGCTTAAGCCGTAAATGTCAAGATAATGCTTCAATTTAAAATTCAGTTGGAAAAAATCGCGAGGAATAATGACGGAACCTTTAACAAGCCGCCGACTTCCTGTCCACGTCACGGCCATTCGACATGGCGGTCCTCGGCTAAATTAAGTCCACTGAATATTAAAAAGGGTTTTATGTTCATAATTATTTTTGGAATTACACATTATACACTTTAGGTACGTTTTTTACCCGTCTTCCGGCTAAGATGGTACAAATGTCGTCAATAAAGTCAAAGTATAATAAAGAAACAACTATAAATCTCATAGTCCACAGTTTCTATTATGAGAAAATAAAGGAAATTAAACGTTAATCTAACAGTGTCTTAAAAATAAAGATAGAATATTATTATTATTTCTGCTTTAAGTCAGGCAACAGTGTCCAAGATCAACAGCGCCGAGATGAGTTTCAATCATGCCGTTTATACAGCCAACGGTAGCCCACGCCGTGTACCGTTTATACACGGACAACAGCCAACGGTAGCCCACGCCGTGTACCGTTTATACACGGACAACAGCCAACGGTAGCCCACGCCGTGTACCGTTTATACACGGACAACAGCCAACGGTAGCCCACGCCGTGCACCGTTTACACGGACAACAGCCAACGGTAGCCCACGCCGTGCACCGTTTATACGGACAACAGCCAACGGTAGCCCACGCCGTGCACCGTTTATACGGACAACAGCCAACGGTAGCCCACGCCGTGCACCGTTTATACACGGACAACAGCCAACGGTAGCCCACGCCGTGCACCGTTTATACGGACAACAGCCAACGGTAGCCCACGCCGTGCACCGTTTATACACGGACAACAGCCAACGGTAGCCCACGCCGTGCACCGTTTATACGGACAACAGCCAACGGTAGCCCCCACCGTGCACCGTTTATACGGATAACAGCCAACGGTAGCCCACGCCGTGCACTGTTTACACTGACAACAGACAACGGTAGCCCCCACCGTTCACCGTTTACACTGACGAAAAGAATTTCGAACCCTCATCACGGCAATTGTGGATTTGATCACTAAGAACAGTAATTAGTGACTGAAAAGTTGCGAAATGTTTCTTAAAATAGCACCTTTGCCAGAGCATAGATGACTCGAGGCAGAAACAGGTCAGGGGAAGATGTAGATAAAGATGGGCTTAAGAGCCGCGTCTCACCATTTGGTCACCATTACGGGCTCACCATAGCCCGTGCTACTGGAAATTATTGTTCTGAGTAGCTGAATCTATGACAACATTTGGTCACCATTTGGTCCGGGAGACATCTCCCGTCACGCAGGGTGCAGTCGCACCTCCACAGATCTCCAGTATCATCTATTGATACTGGTGATGGCTCAAAAGGGCCACCACTTACCAATTCATGCCCGTGCCACCTTTTGGGTGGCTTCATCTTCATCTTAACACATTCACAAGGGAGACATCTCCCATCATGCAGGGTGCAGTCGCACCTCCACAGATCTCCAGTATCACCTTTTGATACTGGTAATGGCTCAAAAGGGCCACCACTTACGGGCTATTCATGCCCGTGCCACCTTTTGGGTGGCTTAATCTTCATCAATCAATCATCAGCCGCGTCTTCTCAGCAGCTGGACACCCTCATAAAGACTGTGAAGCAGTATCCTCCCCCGCGATAACAGCTTGATGGTTAAATGCAAACTCAGAATACTGAGAGAAAAAAAATTGTACCACTTACGGGCTATTCATGCCCGTGCCACCTCTTGGGTGGCTTAATCTTCATCAATCAATCAATCCGCGTCTTCGTCAGAGACAATGAGCCAACAGGGAGGGGAAGGAGGGGACGGAGGGAGTGGAGGAGGTTTGGGGTGGGGGCGAGGGTCCTGGGTTCGATCCCAGGCGCCGGAGAGAAACAATGGGCAGAGTTTCTTTCACCCTATGCCCCTGTTACCTAGCAGTAAAATAGGTACCTGGGTGTTAGTCAGCTGTCACGGGCTGCTTCCTAGGGGTGGAGGCCTGGTCGAGGACCGGGCCGCGGGGACACTAAAGCCCCGAAATCATCTCAAGATAAGGAGGGGCGGGCACGGTGGTATTGGTGGGGGGGGGGGGCGGAGGAAGTGGGTGCTTGTGGTGCCAGCCAAGGAAAAGGGGAAGTGGAGATTAAGAAAGGAGGGGGGAAGCGAAGGTTATCTGCAGGCTATCTTGAGATGATTTCGGGGTTTTAGTGTCCCCGCGGCCCGGTCCTCGACCAGGCCTCCACCCCCAGGAAGCAGCCCGTGACAGCTGACTAACACCCAGGTACCTATTTTACTGCTAGGTAACAGGGGCATAGAGTGAAAGAAACTGTGCCCATTGTTTCTCGCCGGCGCCTGGGATCGAACCCAGGACCACCGGATCACAAGTCCAGTGTGCTGTCCGCTCGGCCGACCGGCTCCCAGGGTTAAGAAAGGAGAGAGGGGGCGGGGATTAAGAAAGGAGGAAGGGGGGGGGTTGATTACGCCTGGGGTTCGGGGTATGGGGGGGGGGGCTCAAAAGTTCCAAAGGTGACTGGCTAACAATTTGTGACAATGGGATGTTTTTGCTGGTCGCTCGCGTCCGCGCCATACTCGCTTCTGCCCTGACATTTATACCAGGAAATAATAAATTCTTGTCGCAAAAAGGTGGATACAAAATTAAAAGGTAACGCGACGCTAACGCCAGCCAGAGCGTAGCAACGCTACACTAACGCCAGCCAGAGCGTAGCAACGTGACACTAACGCCAGCCAGAGCGTAGCAACGTGAACACTAACGCCAGCCAGAGCGTAGCAACGCTACACTAACCCCCGCCAGAGCGTAGCAACGCTACACTAACGCCAACCAGAGCGTAGCAACGTGAACACTAACGCCAGCCAGAGCGTAGCAACGTGAACACTAACGCCAGCCAGAGCGTAGCAACGCTACACTAACGCCAGCCAGAGCGTAGCAACGTGAACACTAACGCCAGCCTGAGCGTAGCAACGCTACACTAACCCCAGCCAGAGCGTAGCAACGCTACACTAACGCCAACCAGAGCGTAGCAACGTGAACACTAACGCCAGCCTGAGCGTAGCAACGCTACACTAACGCCAGCCAGAGCGTAGCAACGCTACACTAACGCCAGCCAGAGCGTAGCAACGCTACACTAACGCCAGCCAGAGCGTAGCAACGTGAACACTAACGCCAGCCAGAGCGTAGCAACGCTACACTAACGTCAGCCAGAGCGTAGCAACGCTACACTAACGCCAGCCAGAGCGTAGCAACGCTACACTAACGTCAGCCAGAGCGTAGCAACGCTACACTAACGCCAACCAGAGCGGAGCAACGTGAACACTAACGCCAGCCAGAGCGTAGCAACGCTACACTAACGCCAGCCAGAGCGTAGCAACGCTACACTAACGCCAGCCAGAGCGTAGCAACGCGACGCTGTTGCCTTGCTACTGTTTACACTAGCAAACTGTGGAGATACTTCACGTTATGGAATCATCAGTAACTGATGGCTTAGTGACAAACAGATTTAGATCCTATTGAAATCAGATTACATGAGCTATGTGTTCAAAGAGATTTTGATCCAAATTAGCCCCTGAATCTATTTAAAATACAGAAGTTGAGCAAATTACCGTATAGAAATTTCATATTATATGTAGCATATGTCACATTTCAATTTTTATAAATCTCATTAATTTTCTAATTTACTTTAAACTATTTTTATAATGTTTTTATAATGAATTAATGCATTAAGTTTCACTTATTGAGATACTTTTATACCTGCAGATCTCAGTGTGTTGATAATTAACTTTAAAAGCAACGAAGTTGGGATTGTTTTTTAGGAAACGGGGCTATCTTGAGGATATCTTGAGATGATTTCGGGGCATTAGTGTCCCCGCGGCCCGGTCCTCGACCAGGCCTCCACCCCCAGGAAGCAGCCCGTGACAGCTGACTAACACCCAGGTACCTATTTTACTGCTAGGTAACAGGAGCATAGGGTGAAAGAAACTCTGCCCATTGTTTCTCGCCGGCGCCTGGGATCGAACCCAGGACCACAGGATCACAAGTCCAGCGTGCTGTCCGCTCGGCCGACCGGCTCCCTATAGGGCCCCTATATCTTTTATATACAACTACAAGATCACATTCAATACCTCTAGTGATAGGAGTGGGAAGGAGAGGGGGAAGGAATTATCAGGGGAAAACTCCAAGCTACGACGACTATATAGCACTTGAAACGGGTCAGGATATGGATTTGGGATGGGACGGGGGAAAGGAATTGTGCCCAACCAGTGTGAAGGAGAGCTTTAAGCGGGTTACAACGTTTCCAATAACAGGTATTATCAGTGTAGTAAATGACAGCGTCATCAGTTGGAGTAGGTGTGTCGGCAATTAGTCTCTGCATCAACACATTTGAAGTGGCACTTGTGTCGTTATGACACGGGTTAGTGAGGCACTAGAGCCATTATACCAGCCGTCCTATTAATGACTAGTAAATGTTTTACCTTTACTAAGTTCTCTCTCTCTCTCAAATCTTTCTCTCTCTGCCTCAATCTCTCTCTGTCTCAATCTCTCTCTGTCTCGATCTCTCTCTGCCTCAATCTCTCTCTGCCTCAATCTCTCTCTCATTCTCTCTCTGTCTCAATCTCTCTCTGCCTCAATCTCTCTCTCATTCTCTCTCTGTCTCAATCTCTCTCTGTCTCAATCTCTCTCTGTCTCGATCTCTCTCTGCCTCAATCTCTCTCTGCCTCAATCTCTCTCTCATTCTCTCTCTGTCTCAATCTCTCTCTGCCTCAATCTCTCTCTCATTCTCTCTCTGTCTCAATCTCTCTCTGTCTCAATCTCTCTCTCTCTCTCTCTCTCTCTCTCTCTCTCTCTCTCTCTCTCTCTCTCTCTCTCTCTCTCTCTCTCTCTCTCTCTCTCCACCACATAACAGAGTTATGTGGTGGTGGTACTGACACTTGTCACAGGTGTGGGAGGTTATGTCAAAATTTCCGCAGTTTAGCTTCGGACTATAAAATGCTTATACCTCGGTTAATAGCTGAAAAAAGGCAAAAATTTGTACTTGGGTGGAGAGAGTGGACTGGGGGTTGGGTGGTAGAGGGAAGGGGTTATCTTGAGATGATGATTTCGGGGCTTTAGTGTCCCCGCGGCCCGGTCTTCGACCAGGCCTCCACCACCAGGAAGCAGCCCGTGACAGCTGACTAACACCCAGGTACCTATTTTACTGCTAGGTAACAGGGGCATAGGGTGAAAAAAACTCTGCCCATTGTTTCTCGCCGGCGCCTGGGATCGAACCCGGGACCACAGGATCACGCGTCCAGTGTTCTGTCCGCTCAGTCACCGACTCCCATGGATCTTTGATGGATCTTTTCCTCTAGGCATCTTCCATTTTACGTAACACTTGCTGGATATTATTGTAGCAGGCGAGGAGTCACAATAACGTGGCTGAAACATGTTGACCAGACCACACACTAGACAGTGAAGGGACGACGACGTTTCGGTCCATCCTGGACCATTCTCAAGTCGATTGTGACTGATTCTCAACCATTCATTCTCACAATCGACTTGAGAATGGTCCACGACGGACCGAAACGTCGTCGTCCCTTCACTTTCTAGTGTGTGGTCTGGTCAACATTATTGTAGTAATTTTCTTATTGTTGGGTCTTATTTGTACTATTAATAAAGTTACGTGTGAGTAAGAGAAGGAGGAAAGGATTAACAGGTTGAACTTATCGCAACATCAGGTGTGAGATGCAGCTAAACACGAGCTTTCCATTATATTACCATATTCTAGTCGTGTTGAACTTTTACATTTTTTTCATTCCTCTTCCTGCGTGCTTAATATTTTCTGTGATGGGAACGAGGCCCCTACAGCAAGTCAACCCGGGCCGCCACGATAACTAATGGTCTGAAACTCATTTGCGCTAACATGATGTCTCCGTGGTGTAGTGGTAAGACACTCGCCTGGCGTTCCGCGAGCGCTATGTCATGGGTTCGTATCCTGGCCGGGGAGGATTTACTGGGCGCAAATCCTTAACTGTAGCCTCTGCAACGATTCTTCGCGGCGGGGATCGTATTCCAGGGACCTGCCCGAAACGCTACGCGTACTAGTGACTCTACAAGAATGTAACAACTCTTGTATATATCTAAAAAAAAAAGAGTCCTAACACACGCCCTCTGGTGGTGTTTGGGTCGCAGGATACGGCGTTTATAGTTATCACTTCAGTAATAATTCACATTTAATAAGACATTAAAACCGTGTTAATTAGGCGTGAATAAATTTTACGAATGAAGTCATAAGCGGAATACTATTATTAACAAACAATTGTTTCCGGAACAAACGTTGTTGTTGTTGTTTAAGATTAGCTACTTGGAACAAAAAGTTGCAAGTAGCACGGGCTATGGTGAGCCCGCAGTCTCTCTCCAGAACAAACGATTCTCAAACGTTTCGTGCCGCCCCTGCTAGACGTGGCCCTCATCGTCAATTGTCAACGTTTTATAGCACTTGCCCACGTGAGGACCTCTGCTCCGGGTCATTCCTCACTTTTCTTACTAAATATACTTGGCTACCTGGGGGCCTCGTAGCCTGGTGGATAGCGCGCAGGACTCGTAATTCTGTGGCGCAGAATTAAAAAAGGAATTAAACTTTCAAACTGTAAAATGTAACTGGACCAGGCGAGTGAGGTCGAGTATGGAGGAGAATGCGGGAGAGCGTAGGAATATTACCTCCATAGTGAAAAGGGAATTAGAGAAGAGAATACAGATTAAAATACGAGGATCTTGAACGCAGTCAATGCCTGTCATACACTACCATACACGATGTATACTCACCACCAGGCTACGAGGGTCCTCGTAGCCTGGTGGATAGCAGGGTCCTCGTAGCCTGGTGGATAGCGTGCAGGACTCGTGATTCTGTGGCGCGGGTTCGATTCCCGCACGAGGCAGAAACAAATGGGCAAAGTTTCTTTCACCCTGAATGCCCCTGTTACCTAGCAGTAAATAGGTACCTGGGAGTTAGTCGGCTGTCACGGGCTGCTTCCTGGGGGTGGAGGCCTGGTCGAGGACCGGGCCGCGGGGACACTAAAGCCCCGAAATCATCTCAAGATAACCTCAAGATCATCTCAAGAAGACATTTATGCCGGGACCACAGACTGTATGAAGGGTTACATAGTTTGTGTCAAGAGCCTCCGCTCCTCCTCCCTCTATCGCACTCATCACGGCACTCTTCCTCACCATAACCCTCTATCGCACTCATCACGGCACTCTTCCTCACCATAACCCTCTATCGCACTCATCACGGCACTCTTCCTCACCATAACCCTCTATCGCACTCATCACGGCACTCTTCCTCACCATAACCCTCTATCGCACTCATCACGGCACTCTTCCTCACCATAACCCTCTATCGCACTCATCACGGCACTCTTCCTCACCATAACCCTCTATCGCACTCATCACGGCACTCTTCCTCACCATAACCCTCTATCGCACTCATCACGGCACTCTTCCTCACCATAACCCTCTATCGCACTCATCACGGCACTCTTCCTCACCATAACCCTCTATCGCACTCATCACGGCACTCTTCCTCACCATAACCCTCTATCGCACTCATCACGGCACTCTTCCTCACCATAACCCTCTATCGCACTCATCACGGCACTCTTCCTCACCATAACCCTCTATCGCACTCATCACGGCACTCTTCCTCACCATAACCCTCTATCGCACTCATCACGGCACTCTTCCTCACCATAACCCTCTATCGCACTCATCACGGCACTCTTCCTCACCATAACCCTCTATCGCACTCATCACGGCACTCTTCCTCACCATAACCCTCTATCGCACTCATCACGGCACTCTTCCTCACCATAACCCTCTATCGCACTCATCACGGCACTCTTCCTCACCATAACCCTCTATCGCACTCATCACGGCACTCTTCCTCACCATAACCCTCTATCGCACTCATCACGGCACTCTTCCTCACCATAACCCTCTATCGCACTCATCACGGCACTCTTCCTCACCATAACCCTCTATCGCACTCATCACGGCACTCTTCCTCACCATAACCCTCTATCGCACTCATCACGGCACTCTTCCTCACCATAACCCTCTATCGCACTCATCACGGCACTCTTCCTCACCATAACCCTCTATCGCACTCATCACGGCACTCTTCCTCACCATAACCCTCTATCGCACTCATCACGGCACTCTTCCTCACCATAACCATATAAGACAAACCATAAAAACTATTACACAAACAAATCATTCTACACAGAGATTTGTATCATAGGCAAGGAAGCAGCTGCCGGGTTGACTGCCTGAAGGGATGACTCCGTCCCACTCCCCGTAAGCGGTTATCTTGAGATGATTTCGGGGCTTTAGTGTCTCCGCGGCCCGGTCCTCGACCAGGCTTCCACCCCCAGGAAGCAGCCCGTGACAGCTGACTAACATCCAGGTACCTATTTTACTGCTAGGTAACAGGGGCATAGGATGAAAGAAACTCTGCCCAATGTTTCTCGCCGGCGCCTGGGATCGAACCCAGGACCACAGGATTACAAGTCCAGCGTGCTGTCCGCTCGGCCTACCAGCTCCCAGCGATCACCGACCGGCGGTGATCGACTTCGGTTACTTTCGCCTTGGGAATGTTCAGAGGCAAATACGAAGGGTAACAAATGGTTATTTTTAGCGTGAATCATATGATATGTTGACTCATAAAGTGGGTAACCAGCGAGCGTCACGCCCTCGTGTACGCTATAATAACCGCCGCCCGTAAAACACACCTTAATAAGCCAGCCCGCCGGCTCTGGCCTCCGCCTCCTCTTTCAATTCGTTGCGCTGCCGAACTACTTTTGACAAGGTTTAAATGTCAAAGGATATACGATATGGAATCCATTACCTTCGCTAATCCCACACGCACCAATGGCATACACTAAGGCGTATGAGGTGAATGAAAGTCAGACGGCACAAGTGTGAGTGTCTCTTGGAGGCACTTTCGCAAGGTCCTCCAACACACTGCTTCACAGAACTGGAAAATGAGCTACACTTAAGGTTGATCATGTTAACGAAAAAGATAATTACTGTACATTCACCGAAAATTGCCGAGGAAAAACGTTTAATTGTTGTACAGGACGCCGACAGCAAGCGGCCGTGACACAGCCACCCAACACCAACCTCGAATTCCATCTCTAAGTTCCTATGTATAATGTCTACACCACCAATTAAAATGATTATCCACAAACAGTTAACAATCCCGAAAAAATAGTATAATAGGCTATTGTTGCGTTGATTTTTAGATTCCATTTTGCGTGGTGTGGGCGGCCCTAACAAGGAAACCAGGAGCAGAGGGGCGAGGCTGTGGGAACAGGGACATCGGCGGCCCCTGAAAAAGCGACCCCAAATGCCTGTGATGACAGCGCCATGCAACACTGTTCAACCCCGATTTACAGTTAATAAAACTGGGCGGCTGTCAGGGCGGGACACGGGGCTGACAGGCACCAGCATGATGGGTGAAGCCTCAAGATTTACCTTCTACTTCAAAGGGCGCGTAGGAGGTCCAGGCCAACTGAGGGCAAGTTGGGCCATGTTTGCCTAACCTTCGCGCTGGTCGTAATGTTATCTTGAGGTTATCTTGAGATGATTTCGGGGCTTTAGTGTCCCCGCGGCCCGGTTACTTTAAGACATACCACTAACCATCATCCTACTCCTTCACTCCTACCAGGAGCTGTCCCTGCCCTTGAAGCATCACACTACTGATGCTGATGGAGCCGGTCGGCCGAGCGGACAGCACGCTGGACTTGTGATCCTGTGGTCCTGGGTTCGATCCCAAGCGCCGGCGAGAAACAATGGTCAGAGTTTCTTTCACCCTATGCGCCTGTTACCTAGCAGTAAAATAGGTACCTGGGTGTTAGTCAGCTGTCACGGGCTGCTTCCTGGGAGTGGAGGCCTGGTCGAGGACCGGGCCGCGGGGTCACTATGCCCCGAAATCATCTCAAGATAACATCTCAAGATACACATTAATGTACCAAGGTTGTCAGAATATCGCACACAGACGGGAAACAACAAATGTTTACTGAGAATAATATCGCTCCATTTCAACAAGTGCCTTGTTGTTGTAGAGTCAACTACTGAGAACAAAACTTTCCAAGTAGCACTGGCTACGGTGATCCCGTAGTGGACTTACCTGGCACAGGAGCGGAGCTTGTAACTTAGTTTGTTCAAGTACCCACATTTGTTGTCTTCAGTACTGTATTGAAGTGAACAAATCTATGCATCACGTCAGTGTGATCTCTGTTTACACTGTATTTAAGGTCAGGTGAAGGAGTCGCCGCTCTCCAGACACTGAACGGAAACCTGCCAGAAGGTCAGAGGAAGACCAAAAGTACTCACAAAACCTTAAGGTATTCCTAGCGGGGAATCGTTTTCGTCGTGCGTGTAAGTTATTTTCCAGTAGTCATGGTTATTACTGACATGGTGGTAAGACTAAATATTCTACCTCCATTACTAACGGTCTCAAACTATGCTAGACAAATGGGCTATAGTCTGACCTGACAATTAGTGGGTGGCAGATTGGGGGCTTGAACCCTGTCACGGTTCTTGTCACTGGGGGCCGGCTGGCACGGTACGGCACCTGCTGTGCCGCTGGGGGCCGGCTGCCACGGTACACGGCACCTTACGTGTCGCTAGGAGGCCGGCTGCCACGGTACGGCACCTGCCGTGCCGCTGGGGGCCGGCTGGAACCTACCGTGTCGCAGGAAAGCCGGCTGCCACGGTATGGCACCTGCCGTGCTGCTGGGGGCCGGCTGCCACGGTACACGGCACCTTACGTGTCGCTAGGAGGCCGGCTGGCACGGTACGGCACCTACCGTGTCGCAGGGAGGCCGGCTGCCACGGTATGGCACCTACCGTGCCGCTGGGGGCCGGCTGCCACGGTACACGGCACCTACCGTGTCGCAGGGAGGCCGGCTGCCACGGTACGGCACCTACCGTGCCGCTGGGGGCCGGCTGGCCCTTGCCGTGTGCGCATGATACTTTACCAAGCTACAAATCTCACTTTTTTAAACATTCCACTTATAATGGGCCACAATAAAAACGCTTAACTGTAAATTGGAAAAGTGTATTTGATTACTACCAGATCTAAAGACCAGAACTCTTGTATACATAAACATACAGACATGTATATCAATGTTCATATATGTATGCTTTAGACTGAAAGCATGTACATATGTATGCATGGATGTGACAGTGTCAGACCACGAAGGAAGAATTGAAATTGGAATTTCCTACAGTATTTTCGTATTTAATAATACATCTTCATACAGCTTATGGATGTATGTACATGTGTATTGTCATACATATAAATGTGTGACCATTGATACGAGGCCCACAGGGTCCTTGGTACTCCCACATCCCAAACACACACACACACACACACACACACTATGTATATATTCTGGAACATTCATCCATAATAACCATTCATTGTATTAAGGCTTAACTGGTTTGTTATTCATTTCTATTGGAGGCGAATGCTTATTGAACCTAGTAATGGTGTACGATAAGGTAATAACAGCGTGAGTTGGACGGTTGGGCACACCACACAATTCGAGCTGGGACATATTTAGGGTTTTTAAGTGACGAAGTGGTAACATGTACCAGGAGGCCAACAAGGTGGTATGTTTTCTCCACTCTGGTAACGAGAAGTATGGTAACGTCACCTTGACGGTCAAGAGAAACCCCGTTTGTAAACATGAAGTGGACAGGTACCTAGGGGCCAGATTCACGAAGCAGTTACGCAAGCACTTACGAACCAGTCCATCTTTTCTCATTCTTTGGCGGCTTTGTTTACAATTATTAAACAGTTAATGAGCTCCGAAGCACCAGGAGGCTGTTTATAACAATAACAACAGTTGATTGGCAAGTTTTCATGCTTGTAAACTGTTTAATAAATGTAACCAAAGCCGTCAAAGATTGAGGAAAGATGTACACGTTCGTAAATACTTGCGTAACTGCTTCCTGAATTTAGGCCCTGGATCGTAGACAGGAACAGTCCTTGTCTACGACCACCACCATTTAGGGGGAACAAGCACCTGGTCGTATTGATCAGTCACCATGAGGCCCAATCAGTATTGTGCGGGATCGAGTCTTAAGTGAGCGGGGCCTTGCAAAGTGTTTCAACTAAATGAGAAAGCTACATGGGTAAGAATCATTGTGGAAGTGAATCTGTCTTTATGATTCGAATCGTACCTGAATTTACCTGAGGGCCACCACCTCTAGTGGCCATGACGGGGACAAGAAGCCGACGGCTTGGTAAAGATTCCCTTCAACCCAATTATTCCGGAATTGTTAGTCTAGCCGATTTTTAAACTGCAGCTCCCTCCCCCACACACCACAACCAGACCACCACAGCACAAGACCACCACCACAACCAGACAACCACCACACAAGATCACCACCACAACCAGACAACCACCACCACCACCACAGCAAGTCTCTCCTCACACACCGTGCCGGAAGTCAGAGATTATCAGCGCCCCTTAAAAGCGAGCGACGCGGAAATTGGATACGAAATACTTTTACAATAAGCTAAAAAGCAGAAGGTTCTCAGGTTGAAAAGTCTGCCACTCAAACTTCACCGGAATTAAACTTTCAAACTGTAAAATGTAACTGGACCAGGCGAGTGAGGTCGAGTATGGAGGAGAATGCGGGAGAGCGTAGGAATATTACCTCCATAGTGAAAAGGGAATTAGAGAAGAGAATACAGATTAAAATACGAGGATCTTGAACACAGTCAATGCCTGTCATACACTACCATACACGATGTATACTCACCACCAGGCTACGAGGGTCCTCGTAGCCTGGTGGATAGCAGGGTCCTCGTAGCCTGGTGGATAGCGTGCAGGACTCGTGATTCTGTGGCGCGGGTTCGATTCCCGCACGAGGCAGAAACAAATGGGCAAAGTTTCTTTCACCCTGAATGCCCCTGTTACCTAGCAGTAAATAGGTACCTGGGAGTTAGTCAGCTGTCACGGGCTGCTTCCTGGGGGTGGAGGCCTGGTCGAGGACCGGGCCGCGGGGACACTAAAGCCCCGAAATCATCTCAAGATAACCACAGACTGTATTCCTGTATGAAAGAGTCCACAAGTCTTCACTTATTAATAGGAATATTGCATCAATGTTAAAAATGGTGGACTATTTTACAATCACAACGTGTTGTGTTTACGTCATATTGGACGAGGAATCTATTACAGTTCTTATACTTATTTTCACACTTGAATAATTGGAGTATTAATCTTCTTAACCATCGCTTCCTCTTTCTTGGGTCATGTAGTCTCCGTGGTGTAGTGGTAAGACACTCGCCTGGCGTTCCGTGAGCGCTATGTCATGGGTTCGTATCCTGGCCGGGGAGGATTTACTGGGCGCAATTCCTTAACTGTAGCCTCTGTTTAACGCAACAGTAAAATGTGTACTTGGATGAAAAAACGATTCTTCGCGGCAGGGGATCGTATTCCAGGGACCTGCCCGAAACGCTACGCGTACTAGTGGCTGTACAAGAATGTAACAACTCTTGTATATATCTCAAAAATGTACTACCCTGAGGGAAAATATCCTTTTGAGGGCGAACAGTTATTACTGACCTTTTTCCTGCTATTCCCTCTAAGGAAGGGATTAGGCAAAAAATCTTGGGGCATCAAGACGGAGTCATGAGGGTGACTGATGCGCCAAGATGCACTAGAACTGTTAACATGGAGGTAGAACTGGACCTTCTTACTGTTCTAGAGAACCATACAAGCCAACATATCTTTTGTATTTAAGTGGTGAGGTTATCTTGAGATGATTTCGGGGCTTAGCGTCCCCTCGGCCCGGTCCTCGACCAGGTCCCCCTTTTTGTTACACACCCCCAGGAAGCAACCCGTAGCAGCTGTCTAACTCCCAGGTACCTATTTACTGCTAGGTAACAGGAGCATAAGGGGTTAAAGAAACATTTTGCCCATTTGCAAAACCTTAAACGGAGTCGGTCCACGCCTCCCTTTACCACCCCGCACTTTTTGTAGTTTTAATTTAAAAAATTGTACTAACATGGATATATATATGTTGTTTTACTTTCTTTTATTAACAAATTTAGGCATCTCAGCATTTGTACAGCTACCATAGAGTATATGAAGGGAAGTACAGTGTGTGTCAAGAAACTAGCTACGTGACGCTACAAAATCCTCATCCCACAGGAAGGTTAGTCATACGGGGCCATGTTGTCAGTAGCCTACACTGGCAGACTCTGGGAGCATTATGAGGATATCATCAAGAACACGAGAGGTAATAAAGTAACTGCAAAGCTCCAGGTACCTCATGCCAACAGATCTGAATGGTCTAATACCTGGGCATTTATAATTGCCAGCCTGGGCCAGATTCACGAAGTAGTTACGCAAGCACTTACGAACCTGGGGCCAGATTCACGAAGTAGTTACGCAAGCACTTACGAACCTGGGGCCAGATTTACGAAGTAGTTACGCTAGAACTTACAAACGTGTACATCTTTCCACAATCTTTGACGGCTTTGGTTACATTTATTAAACAGTTTACAAGCGTGAAAACTTGCCAATCAACTGTTGGTAATGTTATAAACAGCCTCCTGGTGCTTCGAAGCTCATTAACTGTTTAATAATTGTAAACAAAGCCGCCAAAGATTTAGAAAGATGTACAGGTTCGTAAGTGCTTGGGTAACTGCTTCGTGAATTTGGCCCCAGGTTCGTAAGTACTTGCGTAACTGCTTCGTGAATCTGGCCCCAGGTTCGTAAGTACTTGCGTAACTGCTTCGTGAATCTAACCCTTGGAATATGAGTCTACGCCAACCAACGCGGGATTTCATGAGCCAGACGGCGATCTTGAGGTTATCTTGAGGTTATCTTGAGATGATTTCGGGGCTCTTTAGTGTCCCCGCGGCCCGGTCCTCGACCAGGCCTCCACCCCCAGGAAGCAACCCGTGACAGCTGACTAACTCCCAGGTACCTATTTACTGCTAGGTAACAGGGGGCATTCAGGGTGAAAGAAACTTTGCCCATTTGTTTCTGCCTCGTGCGGGAATCGAACCCGCGCCACAGAATTACGAGTCCTGCGCGCTATCCACCAGGCTACGAGGGATCCATGGTATAGGAGCCAGCTAAAGTGAGTCAGCCCACAAGTCATCGTGCAGCAGTCGGCTACGAGGGATCCATGGTATAGACGCCAGCTAAAGTGAGTCCGCCCACAAGTCATCGTGCAGCAGTCGGCTACGAGGGATCCATGGTATAGACGCCAGCTAAAGTGAGTCCGCCCACAAGTCATCGTGCAGCAGTCGGCTACGAGGGATCCATGGTATAGACGCCAGCTTAAGTGAGTCCGCCCACAAGTCATCGTGCAGCAGTCGGCACCAGCTTTACTCAAATCACATCAGCTTAATTCAGATAGCAGCAGTCGGCACCATCCTTGGCCAGGCTAATGGCCAACATTAATTATGTCGGTGTCTTCAGCTTCCTCGCCAGCTAGCAACTGTGAACCAGCAACTGTGAACCAGCAACTGTGGACCAGCAACTGTGGACCAGCAACTGTGGACCAGCAACTGTGGACCAGCAACTGTGGACCAGCAACTGTGGACCAGCAACTGTGGACCAGCAACTGTGGACCAGCAACTGTGGACCAGCAACTGTGTACCAGCAACTGTGTACCAGCAACTGTGGACCAGCAACTGTGGACCAGCAACTGTGGACCAGCAACTGTGGACCAGTGTTTTTAGTCTCACACACACACGGTGCCCATCAACTTCCATTACTGCAACTTGCAATGTGTATAACTAGCGCTTTACTTTTTCAAGTAAACAATTTTCAGTCATTTGAGGGATTTTTTACAAGGATTTATAATACAACTTTAAATCACCAACATGTGGTCGGGATATATCGTACAGATGCTAAGGGACTTTATTTGTTAGTAATGAGTAGAATATGAACTGTGCTGACCAGACCACACACTAGAAGTTGAAGGGACGACGACATTTCGTCGTCGTCTCAAGTCGTCAAAATCAACTTGAGAATGGTCCAGGACGGACCGAAACGTCGTCGTCCCTTCAACTTCTGGTGTGTGGTCTGGTCAACATACTTCAGCCACGTTATTCTGACTCATCGCCTGCATATGAATTGTGCTGTACGTGCTCAGTGCTCAAGTATTAATTATTCATTCAGTCTCACTTTACGCTACGAGCCGACCCCTTGTTCACTACATTCACTACATTCACTAGTGGTTCCTTTATTATTAATTTATTATTAATTTACACTACGAGCTGACCTCCTTACATTATGTAGAGACTTAACACTGAACGAGTCAACGCGCTCCTGGGGCAAGTATGGTGCATCTAGGTCACCATCTAGGTCACCATCTAGGTCACTATCAAGGTCACCATCAGCGCCACCATCAGGGCCACCATCAGGGCCACCATCAGGGCCTTGATGGGACACCTTAGCAACACTCACATCCCTGAGTCAGCACTTGTCAGCACATCTGAGAGCAGGGTCCCCAGGGTGCACTTGTGTGTTGAGTGGGTGTCGCTTACACACGCGTGCAAGCACACTCTCACCGGAGAGGCAACTGGGGATATCAACAGGCATCAATCACATTTATTAAATTCCTTAGCTTGTTAGAGGTGACAGTGTCCCCGTAACAACACAGCCAGGATAAACAGGTCGATGGACTGCACCCCTGGGGGCCAGCTTCACGAAGCAGTTACGCAAGCACTTACGAACCTGGGGCCAGATTCACGAAGCAGTTACGCAAGCACTTACGAACCTGTACGTCTTTTCTCAATCTTTGGCGGCTTTGTTTACAATTATTAAACAGTTAATGAGCTCCGAAGCACCAGGAGGCTGTTTATAACAATAACAACAGTTGATTGGCAAGTTTTCATGCTTGTAAACTGTTTAATAAATGAAAACAAAGCCGCCAAAGATTGAGGAAAGATGTACACGTTCGTAAGTACTTGCGTAACTGCTTCGTGAATCTGGCCCCAGACGATGCTCACCAAATGTGAGGGAAGAGCCTGAGTGAACCAAGGTGTTGAAGTAATCTTTGTGGTATATCATATTACCCCTTACCAGACACACACATGCCACTTACAACACTCGAAAGAATTATGATATTCACACCTGCCAGCTAAATTGAATTGCTCAAATATTTTTAAAATTTAGGGATACATTTAGTTCAAAGCTTTCAATCTAGTTAAAGAACTGATTTTCTATTCAGGTCTTTGTTAACAGGAGAGGGAGGAGACCTCACGCAGTAATGTGGAGAATGTATGTATATATGAGGAGAACAATGGGAATATGAGGAGATTAACGAGGAGATTAACGAGGAGAATGTATGAGGAGGATAACCCCACAACCTTAATATCACTTCAGACACGTTTGCAGTACATTTCTTACCTGTTTATTTCCTAAAGACAGATTCCCATTCTCTTCCTGATCATGAGCCCAACCGGAGGGGACAATGCTCTAGGGACAACTGGGCGATCATATACGAAGAGATGCAAGATATTACACAAGCATTTTGAATTCAACTTTAGCTTCCCTGGCTTCTCCCCCTTCCAGCGCCAAGATGTGGAGGAATACAGAACAAATCTCAAGGGTACCAGAAGGATTCTACAGAGGCAGCCACTGGGGGGATTGACAGCAGCTCCAGGAGCTGGTAAGTGTTGGCGGCCCCTTCCAATACTTGTAGTAGCAACAGCAGCAGCAGCAGAAACAGCAGCAGGAGCAGGAGCAGGAGCAGCAGCAGGAGCAGCAGCAGCAGCAGCAGCAACAGCAGCAGGAGCAGGAACAGCAGCAGCAGCAGGAGTAGCAGGAGTAGCAGCAGCAGCAGGAGTAGCAGCAGCAGCAGCAGGAGTAGCAGCAGCAGCAGCAGGAGTAGCAGCAGCAGAGTAGCAGCAGCAGCAGCAGCAGGAGTAGCAGCAGCAGGAGTAGCAGCAGCAGGAGTAGCAGCAGCAGCAGCAGGAGTAGCAGCAGCAGCAGCAGGAGTAGCAGCAGCAGCAGGAGTAGCAGCAGCAGCAGCAGGAGTAGCAGCAGCAGCAGCAGGAGTAGCAGCAGCAGAGTAGCAGCAGGAGTAGCAGCAGCAGGAGTAGCAGCAGCAGGAGTAGCAGCAGCAGGAGTAGCAGCAGCAGCAGCAGGAGTAGCAGCAGCAGCAGCAGGAGTAGCAGCAGCAGCAGGAGCAGCAGGAGCAGCAGCAGCAGCAGCAGGAGTAGCAGCAGCAGCAGCAGCAGCAGGAGCAGCAGGAGCAGGAGCAGCAGCAGGAGCAGGAGTAGCAGCAGCAGCAGTAGCAGCAGCAACAACAGCAGCAGCAGTAGTAGCAGCAGCAGCACCACCAGCAGTAATAACAACAGCAGCAGCAGCAGTAGCAGCAGCAGCAGCAGCAGTAGCAGCAGCAGCAGCAGCAGCAACAACAGCAGCAGCAGTAGCAGCAGCAGCAGCACCACCAGCAGTAACAACAACAGCAGCATGTGCACCCCCAGGTGGTGTGCCGCTGACTAAACTCAATCTCTATATGAAGGGAAACCTACACACTATATGGGTCTCATCGTAAACATTTGGGTGACATGAGGCCACGGTAAACAGTTTACTTTGATGATCTTGCCTTCTGCCAGATGAGGGAGGGAGGGAGAGGGAGAGAAAACGGTAAAGGGTGAGGGAACGAGGGGAGAAAGACGGCGAGAAGGCGGGGAGGAGAAGGGAAGGAGGGAAGGGAAGGGAGGGAAGAAGGGAGAGGGAAGGGGGCGTAGAGAAGCAAGACAGGGTACTAAGCGAGTCCATAAAGAGACACAAGAGAGAGATCCTGGAGCTGTGTGGATGATACTTGACGTTACTGGTCTACTTCCATATATAATATAAACCTGACGCCTCCCAGGCCTGGTTTACAGTAGAGTTATATGTCGTTAAAAGACCTCCAGCAACACTTATGGCCAAGACAAGACGAGGCCTGATTGATGACCGGGCCGCGGGGTCACTAAGCCCCGAAATCACCTCAAGGTAACCTCAAGGGAAGACCGTGAATCAAGTGTTGATTTGAAGACAGTAAATTTGGACACCTGGCTTGTATAAAGGTACTAGAATAAAGAGTGTTCCAGTGTGTATAATGAATTTCCAAAAGCTGATGAAATGCAATCCCAAACTGTTATTAACTTAACTGTCAGATGAAGACGAGGAGTCACAATAACGTAGCTGAAGTATGTTGACCAGACCACACACTAGAAGGTGAAGGGACGACGACGTTTCGGTCCGTCCTGGACCATTCTCAAGTTCATTGTGACTGATTCTCAATCATTCCTTCTCATAATCTACTTGAGAATGGTCCAGGACGGACCGAAACGTCGTCGTCCCTTTACCTTCTAGTGTGTGGTCTGGTCAACTTAAATGTCTGATTTACACTTTAAAACAACCACGATTATCAGCTCGGGCCGGAGAGGAACGTACCAAGGGACACTGCTCCCCTCCCTCACCTAATCCTAAGTAGACGGATCAAAGTCAAACTGTCAACCACTGCAACACTTGTGCAATTGCTCATGACGAGGCGGTGAATCATAGAGGCTAAAAGCGTCAGTAACGTCATACCAGTTTCCACACTCTGAGGGCGTGAGGGGCGGGACAGGAAGACAAGAGATCATGGGGCCGCACTTGACAAGACGAAGATCACAGCCACTGTAGTAAGAACCGTGAGCCAGGGGTGAAACTTTACCTACTGTGCCCACTCACCGTAACCACCTATGGCACCACAACTACACCTGACCCAAGACGTTGTTGTTTAAAATTCAGCTACTGGGAATAAAAAGTTTTAAGTAGCACGGGCTATGGTGAGCCCGTATGACCCAAGACGCGCATTTCTCGTCATATTGTTAACTCAAAACAGAGACATCTATACCCCCCCACCCTCGCTTCATGCAGGTCGGCGTTCAATCCCCGACCGTCCAAGTGGTTGGGCATCATTCCTACCCTCCGTCCCATCCCAAACTCTTATCCTGATCCCTTCCAAGTGCTATATAGTCGTAATGGCTTGGCGTTTTTTCCCTCATAGTTCCCTTCCCTATCTCTCCCTCCCCCACCTTCAATGCTCCTCCTAACATTACCTACCGTTCCCCTTCCTGCCCCTCACAATAGAGGGGCTACTCCCCCCCTCACAATAGAGGGGCTACTCCCCCCCTCACAATAGAGGGGCTACTCCCCCCTCACAATAGAGGGGCTACTCCCCCATCACAATAGAGGGGCTACTCCCCCCCCCCTCACAATAGAGGGGCTACTCCCCCCCTCACAATAGAGGGGCTACTCCCCCCCCTCACAATAGAGGGGCTACTCCCCCCCTCACAATAGAGGGGCTACTCCCCCCCTCACAATAGAGGGGCTACTCCCCCCTTCACAATAGAAGGAGCACCTGCCCCTGCACCATATCCTGCCCTTCACCACCTCGTACGGGAGGTGATGTAGCAGCACAAGTGTATGTATCCTGGTGCAGCAGTAAGGCGCACCATCCACCCCATCCCACTTCCGGAGGGGAAAGAGCCACCCGCCTCGGGGAATCTCTCCACAAGTAAAAAGGTAAACACACACACACACACACACACACACACACACACACACACACACACACACACACACACACACACACACACACACACACACACACACACACACACACTACAGGAAATTATAATGAGTTGTCGTGGTCTTCCCAACAGTTTGGACGTATTATGAAACAATTTTGTGAATGAATGAAAATTTTATGACATTAATGATTTAATGATAACACGAGCACAAAAAAGCTTACCATTGCTAACACAAAACCAATTTTATAAATAAGAATTATCCTCTCGATTTTAATATATGTCGTTTTCCCCAATTGAAACATTATCAGCTACTGTTATCTGTTTTATCCAAATTGTCTCTGTGACGCATCTTCGGGATACAATACAGTTTAACACAGCGAGTGGTAGTCGCTGGAAATAAGACTTAAAACTAGTTACATAACTATTTAGTGGTAAACAAATCCACAAGGGCCGTGACGAGGATTCGAACCTGCTTCCAGGAGCATCCCAGACAGGTAGGTAGTTATTTAGTGGTAGTTTATCAGGTCGGGGGGGGTGGGGGGGGGGGGTGTAGGGGCCGGGGGAAGGGGGGGTAGTGTCGTGAGCCTCGTATAAAATTTGCAATTTCCTCTGAAAGTATATTTTCCTGCATCGTTAGGTATGCTACCACACAACTGCCCGCCTCCATCAAACAAAAATATATTCGAAATCGGGAGGGTAAATATTATATATTTACCTGTTACCTAGCAGTAAAATAGGTACCTGGGTGTTAGTCAGCTGTCACGGGCTGCTTCCTGGGGGTGGAGGCCTGGTCGAGGACCGGGCCGCGGGGACACTAAAGCCCCGAAATCATCTCAAGATAACCTCAAGATAACCTATCTATCTAGTTTTTGCCCTTCACCATTCATCTATCTTCATGGTAATTTTGTTTAAACTGTGAGCATGAGAGGTGCGCGTGACGGGGATCAGCGGTCCTGGCCTCACGCTGTGTTTACCTCGGATCATCTCAACAAATTACAACAACCACAGCAGGCAAAAAGAGGCATTATCTCTCAGCCGTGAAAATTTAGGTTGAAAAAAACTTAGGTGTTAGAACTAAAAATTATGGACGGGTAAGGTTACCAAAGGATGAATACACGCTCCCGGTCATGGGAGCCGGTCGGCCGAGCGGACAGCACGCTGGACTTGTGATCTTGTGGTCCTGGGTTCGATCCCAGGCGCCGGCGAGAAACAATGGGCAGAGTTTCTTTCACCCTATGCCCCTGTTACCTAGCAGTAAAATAGGTACCTGGGTGTTAGTCAGCTGTCACGGGCTGCTTCCTGGGGGTGGAGGCCTGGTCGAGGACCGGGCCGCGGGGACACTAAAGAGCCCCGAAATCATCTCAAGATAACCTCACAGACTGACACACACAGAACTATGAGGCGTGAGTTACGAGGAAAGGCTGCGTGAAATGTACCTCACGACACTGGAAGACAGAAGAGTAAGAGGAGACATGATCACTACCTACAAAATTCTCAGAGGAATTGACAGGGTACATAAGGATAAACTTTTTAACACAGGTGGTACACGCACAAGGGGGGACTTGGATGGAAACAGTACCCAAATGACCCACAGAGACATTAGAAAGACTTTTTTTCAGTGCCAGTAGTTAATAAATGAACTGTATTAGAAAGTGATGTGGTGGTTATCTTATCTTGAGGTTATCTTGAGATGATTTCGGGGCTTAGCGTCTCAGCGGCCCGGTCCTCGACCAGGGCTCCTTTTTGTTACACACCCCCCGGGAAGCAGCCCGTAGCAGCTGTCTAACTACAAGGTACCTATTTACTGCTATGTGAACAGGGCCATCAGGACGAAAGAAACATTTTGCCCATTTGTCTCCGCCTTCACCGGGGATCGAATCCGGAACCTCAGGACTAAGAATCCAAAGCACTGTCACACCCAGCTGTGGAGGTAGACTCCATACACAATTTCAAATGTATATATGATAAGAGCCGAATAGATAAAGGAACCTGTACAACAGTTGATTGAGGATTGAAAGGCGGCGCCATAAATCTAAAACTCAACCCCCACAAGCACAGCTGGGCGAGTATAGATGAAAAAAGTGTAATCGACTTGAGAATGGTCCAGGACGGACCGAAACGTCGTCGTCCCTTCAACTTCTAGTGTGTGGTCTGGTCAACAAAAAAGTGTAAAGTTCAGAGATACATTCTGTGGTGGGTAGTGACCGCTTCTCGGCCCATGGCTCTAATAGCCTCTGTATGTTTCATCCTGCCCGACTAATTGCTTCTTCAGTTATTAAAGATATGAAACGCCACACCCACCACTGTGTGTGTGTGTGTGTGTGTGTGTGTGTGTGTGTGTGTGTGTGTGTGTGTGTGTGTGTGTGTGTGTGTGTGTATGTGTGTGTGTGTGTAAAATATAAATGTAGTAGATTGAATAGAGGAAAAATTGGTCGGAAGTCAGTACATTAGAGAACCTACGGTTGGAAAGGCGAGGTCCAGGAGCTAACAGTTCGATCCTGCAAGCACAAATAGCACACACAATTTCTGAAGTGTTTTTAGGGTACATGCGTTATTGAATATGACCAAATGGGGTTAGAACAGTACTAATCCAGCACTATTCCAGTACTAATCCAGTACTAATCCAGCACTATTCCAGTACTAATCCAGCACTATTCCAGTACTAATCCAGCACTAATCTCCTATATCTTATATTTTTCTTCATTTGTGAAGGAAATTAAGAATTTCTTGAGGTTATCTTGAGATGATTTCGGGGCTTTTTAGTGTCCCCGCGGCCCGGTCCTCGACCAGGCCTCGACCCCCAGGAAGCAGCCCATGACAGCTGGCTAACACCCAGGTACTTATTTTACTTGTAGGTAACAGGGGCATAGGGTGAAAGAAACTCTGCCCATTGTTTCTCGCCGGCGCCTGGGATCGAACTCAGGACCACAGGATCACAAGTCCAGCGTGCTGTCCGCTCGGCCGACCGGCTCCCGAGGTAATTTACCTCTTTTAATATAAAAGAGGTCATTTACCTCTACAGACTTCTCACCATTTGATAGGGGCCGACAAGTCTCTCTTAATTCGACATTTAGCTACTCTCTTGAGTCCCCCAAAATTATTAAATGAACTTTAGTCATTTTTCAATTTCCTTCACGAGTGGAGGTGAAGATTCCTGCTAGAATCAGTACTACACACACGGACGCCCACACCAGCACGGTGTATCGTCCCTCCTTCCACCAGGCGTTGAAGCCAACCTGTCCTCTTATAAATAACGTCGCTTTTGGCCGTTTACCAGTATGGCCGAAAGTGGACGTAATTTGAAAATGAAAAATAATGAAAATAAATTTTGGATTTTTTTTCAACAACAGTAAGTTAAGTGTCATCTGATAGGTTAGGTGGTTATCTTGAGGTTATCTTGAGATGATTTCGGGGCTTTAGTGTCCCCGCGGCCCGGTCCTCGACCAGGCCTCCACCCCCAGAAAGCAGCCCGTGACAGCTGACTAACTCCCAGGTACCTATTTACTGCTAGGTAACAGGGGCATTCAGGGTGAAAGAAACTTTACCCATTTGTTTCTGCCTCGTGCGGGAATCGAACCCGCGCCACAGAATTACGAGTCCTGCGCGCTATCCACCAGGCTACGAGGCCCCTCCACCAGGCTACGAGGCCCCTGGGCAGGAAATTCTCATATAGTTTCAAACGTTATGAAAAACGTTAATGGAAAGTTTCCTCTTCTAGCCTTTCCGAGTAGGCCGGACGACTCAAACAGAAAACGGGTCACTACGTCACTTTTGTGAGTCGATTTCATTTCAAATTACGTCCAAATTTGGGCATAGCGCGCATACGAGCCAAAAGTGACGTTGTTTATAAGAAGGCGGGTTGTGGAAGCACAGCAGCCTTCGGTAGGGAAGCAGCGCAGCGCAGTAGGGAATATATCTACCAACAAGTTGGCAAAAATAATAAATCAAACGAAAAATCCATTTTGAGATGAGGCGCGTCATGCAATGGTCCATCAGAGACTAACAACAACTGCTGGTAAAGAAAACAACTAACAACCCCTCCAAATAACACCACCACTCTCGCCCAACTAAAACAACAACTAGACACAATAACAATAGCAGACAACAAAGGCCAAATTCCTCTCCCTCTGTCCTGAGACCGGCTGCTCACCCCCGGCACCGTATGGAAGAGACATCAGTGCGCGCCCGCGCACACACCTACACACACGCACTTACCTACACACACACACACACACGCACACACACACACATGAGTTACGAGGAAAGGCTGCGTGATATGTACCTCACGACACTTAAAGACAGAGGAGTAAGGGGAGACATGATCACTACCTACAAAATTCTCAGAGGAATTGAAAGGTAGATAAAGATAAACTGTTTAACACGGGTGGTACGCGAATAAGGGGACACAGGTGGAAACTGAGTACCCAAATGAGCCACAGGGACGCTAGAAAGAACTTTTTCAGTGTCAGAGTAGTTAACAGGTGGAATGCATTAGGCAGTGATGTGGTGGAGGCTGACTCCATACACAGTTTCAAGTGTAGATATGATAGAGCCCAATAGGCTCAGGAACCTGTACACCAGTTGATTGACAGTTGAGAGGCGAGCAGAAAGAGCAGAGCTCAACCCCCGCAAACACAACTAGGTGAATACAATTACCAGTTGATTGATAGTTGAGGCGGGACCAAGGAGCCGAAGCTTAACCCCCACAAGCACAACTAGGCGAGTACACAGGCTGTGTGGTTGGCTTGGCTCGCCAATCCGACCCTTGGCACTATTTGGGGGAAGTCTGGGTAATGTAGTGCTAAATGAGGAGAGAAAGTTTAAGGTCCATTTTACGGGGCCTTAAGCATATGTGGATGACCTTTGTGCGAGAGCCGTTTAGTGTTATGATGGCTAAGGCGGTGTCTGGGTAGGGGGGTGGGGGCGTGATTGGCTGGGGATTGGCATGGGGGGCAGCCACTGAGGGGGGGGGGGGGCGGCGCCATAAGTCAGCCCTCTGAGAAGATGTGCAGTAGGAGGTACTACACAGTTGTAGGTGTGGTGTAGTGTTCTAACAGCTCGTACCTGAAGGTGTACGTGCTGAAGTTGTGTTTGCGGGGGTTGAGCTTTGCTCTTTTGGCCCGCCTCTCAACTGTCAATCAACTGTTACTAACTACCTTTTTTTTCCCACACCACACACATACCCCAGGAAGCAGCCCGTGACAGCTATCTAACTCCCAGGTACCTATTTACTGCTAGATAGCAGGGGTGTTCAGGGTGGAAAGAAACTCTGCCCATTGTTTCTCGCCGGCGCCAGGAATCGAACCCGGGCGACAGGATTACGTGTCCAGGGTGCTATCCGCACAGCCATCGGCGCCCACAGTGTGTGTGTGTGTGTGTGTGTGTGTGCGTGTGTGTGTGTGTGTGTGTGTGTGTGTGTGTGTGTGTGTGTGTGTGTGTGTGTGTGTGTGTGTGTGTGTGTGTGTGTGTGTGTGTGTGTGCATTTCTATTATCATACTTTCTTCACTAATGATTTTTCAGATATATGATATTATTCGATCTAGATTAAACCCTAATTGTATTCAGTGTTCAATCCACCCTTCACCAAGAGTACATATTCCAACAACAGGATATACAACATATTTTGCATATCCAAAAGTCAACAATCTGACCTATTGTTAATCGAGATATACAACCGGAATAATCAGCGAGGAAAAAAATAGACATACCGAAGGCTTGACATAACACAGAACCTACTGTAAGTTAGGGACGTGGGTATATTTGCCTCTCCGATTACTCAGCGAGGGAAAACATAACAGAGAAACAAATGTCTCAACTGGAAAACCGATAAGTTGTGAAGCGTTTGAAGTACATCGGTAAGACAGAACGTATGTTTGTCTGTTCGAGGTTGGAGGCCAGTTGCTTAGTGTCACAGATGCGAGGGAAAGAGGCTCAAGTCCTTCATGAAGTATGCGAATGTGAAATGTTCCGCCCCACGTCCATAGACTTTATTACTAATTGATTTAATATATTTATCGGCAATATTTCACATGTCTCACTTCCCCAGCCACTGAGGAGAGCCTCACGTCGCTAGTGAATACCTGTCACCTCTTCAGTACATTGGGGCTCACTTCCTACCACCACACACACCACAAACACCTCTCAATGAACAACGTGCAGTTAGTTACTGAACTCTCAAGAGGCACATCTCTCAATGTTGTCAGCGTGTGTTTGCTCCTTGCTAACACACACACACACACACACACACGTCGACGGTTAAGAAGCGGGACCAAAGAGCCAGAGTTCAACCCTCGCAAGCACAACTAGATGAGTACACACGATAACGACGTACAAGATACTAAGAGCGATTGCCAACGTACATACAGAAACAATGTTTAAATTAAAAAAACAGCAGAACGAGAGGACAATTGGAAACTGGAAGCACAGGTGAGTCACTGGATGTGCCAGTTTTTTCTGGCACAGGGATACCAGAAAAAACTTTTTCAGTTTAATTAAGTCGTAAATATGAGGAACGGATTAGAAGTTGCTGAAGCCAATTCCATGCACAACTTTAAATGTAAATACGATAAGAATGAATGAAATGACTCACTTCATTGACACAATGATGGTCTTAAGAGCAGATGGTAAACCCTGCAAGCTCAACTAGGTATAATGACCAAACCATACATCAGAAAGTGAAGAAACCACATTTCGGTCCGTTTTGGACCATTATCAAGCCGTGTGAGGCTTGATATTACCAAGCGTGAATCGCTTGGTAATATTATTGAACCATTATCACTCGTCGATAATGGTCTGGGACGGACCAAAACGTCATCGTTTCCTCACTGATGTATGGTTTGGTCACCTTATATTCAGCCACGTTACTGTGACCGTCTAGGTGACCACAACTAGGTGATTACACAGCACATGGATGAGCCCATCCTGGCCTGAGCCGGACGCTGCCACCACGCCGTCCTTGGCTCCACAGGGGTCCTGGCCTGTTATTTATGCCCCATTAAAGACAAATCAGTGTCAGCTCACGGTAAAAACACAGAAATAAGAAAACAAGAAAGACGCTAGCTGAGCGACCGTGAGTAACGTGTGTGTTTGCTTGCTTGCTTGCTTGCTTGCGGCTATACAAGTCGGTACTACCTCCTAGTCTAAGCTACTCTACCTTCCTCACTCAATTCATATTATATGAATTACATGGACATAATGTGTCCATGATAGGCCAGACGCTTGGGGCTAGCCTCTCACAACTTTCTAACATGAAACATGGGAGGTATGGGAGCGTCATAGGCTAGTCACAGTAGTGCGATGCGCCGCCTCTTAACCAATACTTGCATCTTCAGTGCCCCCCCCCTCACCCTTGCTATGTTCATTAAGTATGAAATAAAATCATTAGTTGTGTTTTCTGGAGTTTTTTGATACGCTTGCTATCTACCTGCGCATCATGTTCATGGTTTGCTTGAAAACGACGTATGTGAATTTATTTATTTATTTATATATATACAAGAAGGTACATTGGGATTGAGGATACATAGCATAGTAATTACAATCTTGTAAAGCCACTAGTACGCGCAGCGTTTCGGGCAGATTTCTTCAGGTTATCTTGAGATGATTTCGGGGCTTAGCGTCCCCGCGGCCCGGTCCTCAACCACGCCTCCTTTTGAGGTTACAATATATTTTCCGCGCCAGAGCAGGAGAGGGAACAAGACCGAATACGCGCGAAATAAAGTGAGAAAAGGAGAAAGAATAAAAAAAAACACAGGGTCGACCCGGGTACCGCCGGGTCCCCAATGTAGTAATATAATATATTCCTAGGCAGTCCTTCATGGTAATGGTGGGTAAGATAACTCAAGAAGGCTGAGTAATGTTATGAACAGTGCGTGATGAACAGGACGGCGTGATGCAGGGTCCGGCAGGATACACCAGTAAGGAATGTCAACATTTTCTTATCCAATACAGCCTGGGGCCACATTCACGACAGTTACGCAAGCACTTACGAACGTGTACATCTTTACTCAATCTTTGATGCCTTTGTTTACATTTATTAAACAGTTTACAAGCATGAAAACTTGCCAATCAACTGTTGTTATTGTTATAAACAGCCTCCTGGTGCTTCGGAGCTCATTAACTGTTTAATATTTGTAAACAAAGCTGCCAAAGATTGAGAATAGATGTAGATGTTCGTAAGTGCTTGCGTAACTGCTTCGTGAATCTGGACCTAGATGTTTAGGGTAGTCATAGTGTGTTCTTCATGAATATATCGCTCACAAAAATTAATATTTTTTTTTTTTACACAAGTACAGGATAAGTTGACTTTTAAACAGGTTCAGAGCTTTCCCTTCCCATATCTCATAAGCTAACTTTTAAAGTAAATACTATGCTAGCATAGTATTTAATCGGAATTTAATTTATTTAGGGAGTCGGTCGGCCGAGCGGACAGCACACCGGACTTGTGATCCTGTGGTCCCGGGTTCGATCCCGGGCGCCGGCGAGAAACAATGGGCAGAGTTTCTTTCACCCTATGCCCCTGTTACCTAGCAGTAAAATAGGTACCTGGGTGTTAGTCATCTGTCACAGGCTGCTTCCTGGGGGGTGGAGGCCTGGTCGAGGACCGGGCCGCGGGGACACTAAAGCCCCGAAATCATCTCAAGATAACCTCAAGATAGCTTGCGTATAAAGAGGTGCGAACAGTGAAGGATTATTGTCCAGTCGTGAGTCGAGCATCTTAGCCACGCCCGCAGCCTCGAGCACAAGAGAGCAGAGAGCACTACAGTTACAAGTAACATATCTCACGATGTCGACCATTAATACCATTGGCTAAGTACATCGCACAACTCCCTAATATCACACAGCAATAGTCTGTTAACCCTAAGAAACATATGGGATACAGCCAAGCTAAACAACAGGAAATAACAGTTAGAGTGGTCAACAGTACAAAAGCGACAGCATTTTCTACTCTCCGGCGGAGTGAGAGGAGATATATACGAGGCTACAGGAACAAGGCGGTCAGAGTAGCTGTGGAGGGGAAGCGAGGCCGGTGCTAATGGTTACACCACATATCATAGTGGTGTGCTATACCTGTCTTAACATAGCATTACTCAAAATAAACTACTTACATTACGACTAATGTTCTCAAAAAGCTGCAAACGTCATTTAAGAGTACGATGCGTGACCTTATTTTTCAAAGTTGCAGAATGGAAGGTTGAGGACATTCTCAGACCAAATAAATGTAGAGTTCACTTTGTTTAATTAATGTAACCACCAAAATAACAGCCTGGTAGATATTACCTGTGAGAACACGCGGGAGAACACGTAGCGCGGGAGAACACGTAACGCTGGAGAACATGTAGCGCGGGAGAACACGTAACGCTGGAGAACACGTAGCGCGGGAGAACACGTAGCGCGGGAGAACACGTAGCGCGGGAGAACACGTAGCGCAAGAACACAACGCAAGATTCATACCATGAACAAGTGGAAACATTTTACTAGAAGCTTTGAATTTCTGGACTTTCCTGAAGGGCCACTCTCTCTAGTGGCCTCTACGGGGACATGAAGCTGGGGGCTCGTCAAAGGCCTCCCCCCCCCCCACCACTATTTTTCATGATATTATCGATCTGGATTTTGAAATTCGGTAGTTATGGCATTCAGGGCCTCGGCGGGTAGGTAGTTCCATGGGTTTATAACTATGGGTGAAAAGGCATCTTTTGTTTTCCATCCTGAATTGTGGCTTGTTGAGCTCGAAGCTGTTGCTCCTTGTTTGTGTTACATCTGACCTTTTAAAGAAGCGGTCTGGATCAGAATTGTTGTTGTTGTTAAAGATTCGCTACTTGGAACAAACAGTTCCAAGTAGCACGGGCTATGGTGAGCCCGTAGATACTCTCTGGATCAGAAGCAATCACAATGTTCAGTATTTTACAGAGCTGTATGAGATCGACTTTGTTATGTGTGGTTTGCAGTGTCGTTAGCCCTTGTGGCCCTCAACTGGTCCTGGTCTGAGAGGCTATTCAGTTTTGTAATCAGTTTAGTTGCCCGGTGTTGAACTTTCTCCAAAGATATACGCGTCTTTCTGAAAACGAGTCTCCATGCTGGGATTCAATCACCCAAGTGGAGCGCATCAGACATTTATACATCTACACAACTACCTTTTCCTATAAGTCAAAGCCCGCCAAACACACACCCAAACTACGACGTTGGTACAACGTTCGAATATGATTTAACACCTCCTAACCAGTTATAACAACCAACATAGCAAGTTGTAACAAAGTTCTAATACGTCATAAACACGTTAAGCCAAGATGTAACAACTTTATTACAAGTTGTAACAAGCGGAAAATAGAGACAGTTTCGGTTTGTGTTTCCAGGGTGGTTTCTTTGACTATTCCTAGAATTTGGTTAGTATTTTTTTTTAACTGCAGCTCCCACTTATGCCACTTTTAGTGATTGATGGATTCTGACTTTTTTTTATCATCAATTTGCTGCAATATAATGTTGACTGTTATTCCCCACGTGCAAGATCTTGCATTATTCGATATTAAAAAGCATTTGCCAGTCTTCCGACCATTTGCGGAGTTCTTGTAGATCTCTTAAGGCCTTGATATCGTTTTCGCTTCCTACTTTATCATAAATCTTAAGTGTCATCTGCAAATTTTATATGTTTGTAAAATTCTTCTCTATGTCACCAATGTATGTGACAAAGTGTGGGCCCAAGAATGGATCCTTGCGGTACCAAACTAACATTTCTCCGATCAAATTCATATCTGTTTAAGACGATTCTTTGCTTTTATTTGCTTTACCCATCGTTTTATTCATTCTAGTATTCTAGCATTTATTCTACGTGCTTGTAACTTCCTTGCTAGTCTCATGTGTTACCTTATCAAAAGCTTTTGTGTAGTCCATACTACATCTACTTGAAGTCCCTTGTCTTATTAACATGAATGAAATGAAAGATGGGAGTTTTTGTTTCACCAAAAGGGAACAGATAACACGTAAGGTGTCAAACATCTGAGATAAGTGTGTGGATATCTTGCAGAGTGGCGGCACCAGCCACAATCTCACGGTGCCTTGTTGCATCGTGTTGAACGGTTGCATTATGCCGCTGTCACCAACCACAAAAAATAACAGCATTCTGAGATTGGTGAAAGAGTAACAATGAAGACATAATGAAGCTTAATACTGCTATTTGACCCAAAATGGCAGATTTAGCCACCATGCAAGAGATTATAGAGGTTAACTATCTGTTTAAAGTGAAGCAGTTGCTCAAGATTGTCATAAGAAAACTGTTATCTTGGCACTGAAAGGTTATCTTCTCACTGACCTGAACACTGAGCACCGTGTTGAGCTCCCTCTCCCCCGCCCCCCATCCCATCCCCTCATTACTCGCCTTCCGTCCTCCCCTCTCTCCCCCATCCCTTCACCCCCCTCCCCATTCCCTCTCCCTCGGAGCCCACACCAAATGGCCCATATTTATAAACTCAATGTGATGTTACAAAATATTTAGTTTGGGCATTACACTGTATATTTACAGACCAAGTCAGCGGGGATCGTTTAGCTTCCCCTCTATTTTCTATTGTGCTACGATGGTTATCCAATACCCCACTGATTGCTGACGTAATTAAACCTCTTTGAAGTCATAATGACTCCTATAATTGGCGCTCTTCCCCCACCACCTAATGTTTATTTCTGCCCGCGCCTCTACACAAGAGCAGTCTCTATACAACGTATGGATTGCCAGCGGGTATGTCACAGTTCTCACCAGACCTTCCGAGTAGCGGGGTTGAGCCGGGCCAGTGTTGGATAAACTAGTTTTTACACTGGTGTGAGGCAGGGCGGATTATGCCTCCCTCGTTAGTATTGTGCTCGCTCCTCCGGTTACACCACTTTCAAGCGCCCAGCCACTCTTACAGCTATTGTAGTCGGTTATCTAGTTTGCCAACCAGTTAGCCAATCAGACAACCGGCCAGTTAATCAGAGCATTACCAAGGAAGCAACCCAGCCAGCTACCTTGCTAACAATCCCACTAGTCAACCAACCACCTAATGAGAAGCAACCAATCATAACAATTATGAGGTCAGCCGCAACCAGCCACAACCAACAAGTCAACCAGCGTTAATCTATAGTTAGCTAATCAGACAATCCCTCCACCTGCCAATATAACCAGCTACCCATTTCGTCTATGTGTTCGTCCGTTCCGCCAGCTAATTTAACCATTATTGTAGCCGGACAATCAGGAAGCAGTCATAAGTAGTTAACCACATCGCTGGCTACCTGGTAAACAGTTTCAGTCACCATGTTTCCCCCAGTCTACAGTTAATGTATGGTCTGCTCTCATCAGTCAAACGACTGTTATTTACATTAGTCATCATTTACAATGGGCAGAGTTTCTTTCACCCTATGCCCCTGTTACCTAGCAGTAAAATAGGTACCTGGGTGTTAGTCAGCTGTCACGGGCTGTTTCCTGGGGGTGGAGGCCTGGTCGAGGACCGGGCCGCGGGGACACTAAAAAGCCCCGAAATCATCTCAAGATAAGATTTACCTGCTCTTCGCTTTTCGTGATTCTAACACGAATATTTTCTATATTTCTTATGTTCTTGAATTGAGAAGCTGAACAATTTACTCTCCCAAGTTAGTTTGTTCAGTTTTATGGCCTGACGTGAAGAGATGCGTGTCGTTGAACCTGATACACAAGTTAGCTGTTGTTGTTTTAGATACAGTTACTCGGAACAAAGTAGATTCAGATTCAGATACTCGGAGTGACAAGTTAGCGTTACCAACCGAATATATTACCACGAGGGTTGAGGTGCAGTAGCCTTGCATGAGCTCATATGAAACACGGACATTGTAGAGAGTGTACTTATAATGGCTTGAGAAGAGAGCTACACATAAGGGGCATAACTGGCAAACCCCTCACAGTGTTCAAGAGAGAACTGGATAAGCACCTCCAAAGGATACCTGATCAACCAGGCTGTGACTCATACGTCAGGCTGCGAGCAGCCGCGTCTAACAGCCTGGTTGATCAGTCCAGCAACCAGGAGGCCTGGTCGACGACCGGGCCGCGGGGACACTAAGCCCCGGAAGCACCTCAAGGTAGCCTCAAGGTAGGTACTGTGCTTTAGTCTAAGATGGTACAATGGATCAGAGTGTGAGCGGCTTGTCGATGATTGCGCTTCATATGTATTACTTCGCTAATGTTTAACCTTCTATTATTGTATATTATTTCGCTGTTGTTGATCTTGAGGTTATCTTGAGGTTATCTTGAGATGATTTCGGGGCTTTAGTGTCCCCGCGGCCCGGTCCTCGACCAGGCCTCCACCCCCAGGAAGCAGCCCGTGACAGCTGACTAACACCCAGGTACCTATTTTACTGCTAGGTAACAGAGGCATAGGGTGAAAGAAACTCTGCCCATTGTTTCTCGCCGGCGCCCGGGATCGAATCCAGGACCACAGGATCACAAGTCCAGTGTGCTGTCCGCTCGGCCGACCGGCTCCCGGTCAGGATATCTCTGGAGATGATCTGGTTGTGTGCAGAAACTGTAAGCTCATTGGTAGCCTTGTTGGTTGTGTATTGTCAGGCGTCTTGAACGATGTCTTCGCTATATGTGGAGATCGTTCCAAGTGACAGTCCCCAAGTAGGCATGAGAAGTCATTTACGGCATTCGTCTCTTTCAAGGCGTTTCACCGTGTCGGGAGACTTCTTCATGACTAAGTTAAAGGTGGTCTTGCTTTTGTTGTATAATGTAAACTATATTTTTTTGTTAATACCAGTAGCGGGAATATGTTGACCAGACTACACACTAGAAAGTGAAGGGACGACGACGTTTCGTCGTCGTCACTTCACAATCGACTTGAGAATGGTCCAGGACGGACCGAAAAATCGTCGTCCCTTCATTTTCTAGTGTGTGGTCTGGTCAACATACTTCAGCCACGTTATTGTGACTCATCGCCTGCACCAGTAGGGGCTCACGTTTATATCAGTCTTTCAGAACTCTTTCCTGAAACGGCCAACATAGTTTCTGCCCCATCTATTAAGCTATTCTACAGGAACGTTTTTCCACGGCACTTTTCCAACCCTTCACCCTTGTAACCATCTTTACTTCACATAGCCTTCAATAATAAACATAAATCGTGTAACAACTGCTACTGTATTATTTGCCATTTCATGCAATAAGGGGGAAGGGTCAAGTGATGACTGTACCGCCTATGTCCTCCCCTGAACCACCAACAGTCACCCTGCAACGTTTGTCGAGGCTAGCCACAAGCATCTGGGCCTCCAATCTTTAACAGATATTCTTTTTAAATATAAACACATTTATATACATTACACACAAAGATCACACTAACGTGATACATCAAATGAAGAAATCCACAGGATTTGTCGTAGCTCAGTCGATTAAGGCAGTGTCTGGGATGCTCCCGGACGCGGGTTCGAATCCTCGTCACGGCCCTTGTGGATTTGTTCACATTTATATACATTTTGGAATACAAATGACATTTAGTTTTTCAACGTGCTGCAGAAGAGAACATATAAAGGAAAACATGAGAGAAAGAGCAACTTGTGAGGGGATCAGAGCAGGAGACAAGACTCCGAGGTTGGAATTACAGGAGCTGGCTGACCGTCCCTGAGACGACTAGACAACAGCGGTGTACCTCTCACAGCGGTGCACCTCTCACAGCGGTGTACCTCTCACAGCGGTGTACCTCTCACAGTGGTGTACCTCTCACAGCGGTGTACCTCTCACAGTGGTGTACCTCTCACAGCGGTGTACCTCTCACAGCGGTGTACCTCTCACAGCGGTGTACCTCTCACAGCGGTGTACCTCTCACAGCGGTGTACCTCTCACAGCGGTGTACCTCTCACAGCGGTGTACCTCTCACAGCGGTGTACCTCTCACAGCGGTGTACCTCTCATAGCGGTGTACCTCTCATAGCGGTGTACCTCTCACAGCGGTGTACCTCTCACAGTGGTGTACCTCTCACAGCGGTGTACCTCTCACAGTGGTGTACCTCTCACAGCGGTACACCTCTCACAGCGGTGTACCTCTCACAGCGGTACACCTCTCAGTGGTGTACCTCTCACAGTGGTGTACCTCTCACAGCGGTACACCTCTCACAGCGATGTACCTCTCACAGCGGTACACCTCTCACAGCGGTACACCTTTCACAGCGGTACACTATGAAATGTTAACATTACCGGTCGATCTTGTATAAATTCGTTATAACATGATTTTCCTGATAAAGAGCGGGCTACAGAATGCCGTCACCTGTACACAGTATCAGCCTGCCCTACCTGTCACCTGTCAGCCTGTGCCTGCATGTCACCTATCACCTGTCAGCCTGTCACCTGCATGTCAGACAAAATATTTTGCGGCATCACTAATATACTAAACTTAAGATTCCTGGATTTGTAAACGCCAATATTTGAATCAAAAGAATCAGTTGTATTTAAAATAATAAAAAAATTAGTAATGAGAATGAAAGTGAACAAAGTAGAAGATGAGTCATTACAAGTTGGAGGCAGCGCTTCGGATTAGTAGTCCTGAGTTTCCGGGTTCGATCCCCGGTGGAGGCGGAGACAAATGGGCAAAATGTTTCTTTCACTCTGATGCCCCTGTTACCTAGCAGTAAATAGGTGCCTGAGAATTAGACAGCTGCTACGGGCTGCTTCCTGAGGGGTGTGTAACAAAAACGAGACCTGGTCGAGGACCGGGCCGCAGGGACGCTAAGCCCCGAAATCATCTCAAGATAACCTCAAGGGTAAAGAACTACGAGAACAAGTGTTATTGTGTGCTTCAATGATAAGTGCTGACAGTATTGTGAGATTTTGTAGAAGAGAAACCACAGGGCAAAGATTTACACTGATAAGTTATGTGACGAAACGTTATACTGTGTCTGAGTGTTCTGATGCAGTGATGAGTAAAGTGTAGGTAAATACTGCAGTGAGTCTGGGTTATCACCAGCAGTGAACACTTCCGGTCAACAGTGACCACCAGCAGTGGTCAATTCCAGCCAACAGTTACCACCAGCACTGACCACTTCCGGTCAACAGTGACCACCAGCAGTGACCACTTCCGGCCAACAGTGACCACCAGCAGTGACCACTTCCGGCCAACAGTGACCACCAGCAGTGACCACTTCCGGCCAACAGTGACCACCAGCAGTGACCACTTCCGGTCAAGGGTTGTTGAATTAGCGAGGAAAGGGAAGATGAACCGCCATGCTACCACTGCTGAAGAGATCTTTACTACAGAACTTGTCCCGCTTTTAAAACTCTGTATAACAACTTCTTTACGGCTCACAAGATGGAAGAAAGTGTTCTGAAAGATATGTTGACCAGACCACAAACTAGAAGGTGAAGGGACGACGATGTTTCGGTCCGTCCTGGACCATTCTCAAGTCGATTGTGACTTGAGAATGTCACAATCCACTTGAGAATGGTCCAGGACGGGCCGAAACGTCGTCGTCCTTTCACCTTCTAGTGTGTGGTCTGGTCAACATACTTCAGCCACGTTATTGTGACTCTTCGCCTGCATCTGAAACATATAATTGAGAGAAACGAGAACCCTTCCAACACTGACGAGAAGACAGCTCACAATATACACTACAAGACACAGAACACTGCCAACATGCTCATGAACTCTCAAAGATTTTTTTAACCAAATACCTTGAAAATTAATATTGTTAATGGCGTTCCATTCCCACTTGTTGGCTGTCAGCCCAAACGACCTAACTATACAGACATGGCAACAACATATATTCCAAGACGCCAGACACTATACAAACAGAGGGGATATGATCACATTATACAAGATAATGAGGGGAATAGATAAGGTGGTCATGGGTAGCAGCTTTAAACTGAGAGAAAGTAGAACAACTTTATGAAAGTTGATATTCATATCAAATAGTCCATCATCAGAGTAATCCTGATTACCAACCCTGAAATAATCCATACATATAACATTATGCAAACCAGCAAAGTCGAAGGACTTCTCATAACGCACTTGTCAATTGAGTATTTTTTGTCATATTTAATATTACTGTTATTTGTAATATATATTATACAGTTTTGCTGTCAAACTATTCACCTGGCGTCCAGCGGGGAAGTGCCATAGTGGAGCAGAGTGCCAGTCACTTGTGTAGGGTGTTAAGAGTATGACAGGGTGCCCGCCAGATGCTGTGCTCTCCCGGCTACACGAGACGTACACACCCTCAGATAGCATCAACCCATCTGTCTCTCACATCTCTCACATACCCCACACTCACCCTCCGGAATCCCTCGCATCCTTCACTCCCACCGCCCCTTGGCTCTCCTACCCTACACTCCACACCCAAGGAATCTGAGTGTGTGTAAACTCACATCCACGCAATATCTGTAATTCACATCCTCGCAACATCTGTAATTCACATCCACTCAACATCTGTAATTCACATCCACGCAACACCCGTATTTCACATCCACTCAACATCCACGCGCGAAACATCGGTATCACCTTCCACTACACAGCGCTAGTGTATGCTGTTTGTATACTATATACAAAAGGAGAAATACTAGTGGATTTCCCACACTCAAGTGTAGGAAATCCTTGGTATGTACACCTTCAGCGTTGGTAATCGTGTGCAGTAATCCCTACCCAGCTCGACCCAACCACTGTGGCTGCTAATCTGCCTGCACTTGCTGCCACCTTCTCCCCTGCCTCCCTCATGTCTTTAATACACGAGGATATAAATGTGCAGTTCCCTGCACTTTTCATAGTGCCATAGTCTCTACGTTCTTCAGCCCTACAGTTCATTCTTGTTAATCTGGCGTTGATAACCCACCACACACCGAAACTACGACGTTGGTACAACGTTCGAACAAGTTTTAACACTTCTTAACCAGTTATAACAACCAATATAGCAAGTTGTAACAACGTTCTAATACGTCATAAACACGTTAAGCCAAGATGTAACAACTTTATTACAAGTTGTAACAAGCGGAAAATAGAGACAGTTTCGGTTTGTGTTTCCAGGGAACAACCTTACTGTCTTACTGTCCGTGGCTGCTATCTTCAATACGACTGTTCTTAATGTTCGTTCATTCCCAGC